>NC_037670.1:133261488-133274232 GCF_003255815.1 Theropithecus gelada | reverse complement strand
CGGAGAATGACTTTGACGAGATGAGAGAAGAAGGCTTCAGTCCATCAAATTTCTCAGAGCTAAAGGAGGAATTACGTACCCAGCGCAAAGAAACTAAAAATCTTGAAAAAAAAGTGGAAGAATTGACAGCTAGACTAATTAATGCAGAGAAGGTCATAAACGAAATGAAAGAGATGAAAACCATGACACGAGAAATACGTGACAAATTATTTCTTTCAGCAGTGTTTTGTATTTCCCCTCATAGAGATCTTTCACCTCCTCGGCTAAATGTGTTCTTAGATATTTTTGTATGTGTGGCTATTGTAAATGGGATTATATTCTTGATTTGACTCTTGGGTTCAACATTATTGGTGTATAGAAATGCTACTTATTTTTATACATTGATTTTTCTATTCTGAAACTTTATGGAAATAGTGTATCAGTTCTAGGAGCCTTTTGGTGGAGTTTTTAGTGTTTTATGGTATAGAATCATATCATCAGTGAAGAGAGATAACTTGGCTTTTTTTCCTATTGGGATGCTTTTTATTTCTTTTTCTTGCCTTATTTATCTGGCTAGAACTTTCATTACTATGTTCAATAGGAGTGATGAGAGTGGGCATCCCTGTTTTATTCGGTTCTTAAGGGGAATGCTCCCAGATTTTGCTTATTCAGAATGACATTGCCTAAATGTTTTTCATAAATGGCTCTTGTTACTTTGAGGTATGTTCCATTGATGCGTAGTTAGTCGAGAGACTTTATCATGAAAGGATGCCAAATTTTCCTGAAATATTTTTCTGTGTCTATTGAGATAAATCACATGGTCTTTGTTTTTAACTCTCTTTATGTGGTGAATCACCTTTATTGATTTGCATATGTTGAACCAACTTTGCATCCCAGGAATAAAGCCTACTTGGTCATAGTGAAGTAACTTTTTGATCTGCTGCTGGATTTGGTTTGCTATTATTTTGTTGAGAATTTTTGCATCTGTGTTCATCACAGATATTAGTCTGCAGTTTTCTTCTTTATTTTTGCCAGATTTTGGTATCAAGGTGATGATGGCTTCATCAAATGAGTTACAAAGGAATCTCTCCTCTTCAGTATTTTTGGAATAGTTTCAGGAGAATTGGTACTAACTCTTCTTTGTACATTTGGTAAAATTTGTCAGTGAATCAGTCTGGTCCAGGACTTTTTTCAGGTGGTAGATTTTTTATTACTGATTCAATTCCAGAACTCAGTATTGATCTGTTCAGGGTTTTAGTGTCTTCCTGATTCAATTTTGGAAGGTTATATGTGTCCAGGAGTTTATCCATTTCTTCTAGACTTTCAAGTTTGTATGCACAGAGCTGTTTATAATAGTCTCTGAGGATCTTTTGTATTTCTGTTGGATTAGTTGTAGTATCACTCTTGTGATTTCTGATTGTGCCTATTTAGATCTTTTCTTTTTTTTCTTTGTAAGTTTAGGTAGGGCTACCATTTTGGGTCCCCTCCCTTTGTATGGGAGCTCTGTGTTCACTCTATTAAATCTTGCAACTGCACTCTCTTCTGGTCCATGTGTGTAACGGCTTGAACTGAGCTTTCACTTGCCATTCACCACTGCTGTTTGCCGCCATCACAGACCTGCCACTGACTTCCATCCCTCCAGATCCAGCAGGGTGTGTGCTGTGTTCTTGATCCAGCAAGGCGCCCACTGATGCTCCTGATCAGGCTAAAGGCTTGCCATTGTTCCTGCATGGCTAAGTGCCCGGGTTCATCCTAATAGAGCTGAACACTAGTCACGGGGTTCCATGGTTCTCTTCTGTGACCCACAGCTTCTAATAGAGCTATAACACTCACCGCATGGCCCAAGATTTCATTCCTTGGAATCCATGAGGCCAAGAACCCCACGTCAGAGAACATGAGGCTTACCACCATCTTGGAAGTGGCCCGCCACCATCTTGGGAGCTCTGGGAGCAAAGAACCCCTGGTAACATTTGGAGACCATGAAGGGACATCCAAAGTGATGGGAAGTATTCTCCCCAAGGCAAAAACGCCCCTAATATATATTCTGGAGAACTGGGACCAATTTGACCCTCAGATGCTAAGAAAGAAATGACTTATATTCTTCTGCAGTACCGCCTTGCCACGATATCCTCTTCAAGGGGGAGAAACCTGGCCTCCTGAGGGAAGTATAAATTATAACACCATCTTACAGCTAGACCTCTTTAGTAAAAAAGAAGGCAAATGGAGTCAAGTGCCATATGTACAAACTTTCTTTTCATTAAGAGACAACTCAAAATTATGTAAAAAGTGTGATTTATGCCCTACTGGAAGCCCTCAGAGTCTACCTCCCTATCCCGGTATCCCCCTGATTCCTTCCCCAACTAATAAGGAGCCCCCCTTCAACTCAAACGGTCCAAAAGGAGACAAAGGGGCAAACAATGAACCAAAGAGTGCCAATATTCCCCGATTATGCCCCCTCCAAGCAGTGGGAGGAGGAGAATTCAGCCCAGCCAGAGTGCATGTACCTTTTTCTCTCTCAGACTTAAAGCAAATTAAAATAGACCTAGGTAAATTCTCAGATAACCCTGATGGCTACAATGATGTTTTACAAGGTTTAGGACAATCCTTTGATCTGACATGGAGAGATATTTGTTACTGCTAAATCAGACACTAACCCCAAATGAGAGAAGTGCTGCCATAACTGTAGCCCGAGAGTTTGGCGATCTCTGGTATCTCAGTCAGGTCAATGATAGGATGACAACAGAGGAAAGAGAATGATTCCCCACAGGCCAGCAGGCAGTTCCCAGTGTAGACCCTCATTGGGACACAGAATCAGAGTATGGAGATTGGTGCCGCAGACATTTGCTAACTTGCGTGCTAGAAGGACTAAGGAAAACCAGGAAGCAGCCTATGAATTATTCAATGATGTCCACTATAACACAGAGAAAGGAAGAAAATCCTACTGCCTTTCTGGAGAGATTAAGGGAGGCATTGAGAAAGCATACCTCTCTGTCACCTGACACTATTGAAGGCCAACTAATCTTAAAGGATAAGTTTATCACTGAGTCAGCTGAAGACATTAGAAAAAAAATTCAAAATCCACCTTAGACCCAGAGCAAAACTTAGAAACCCTATTGAACTTGGCAACCTCGGTTTTTTATAATAGAGATCAGGAGGAGCAGGCAGAACAGGACAAACAGGATAAAAAAAAAAAAAAAAAAAAAAAAAGGGCCACTGCTTTAGTCATGGCCCTCAGGCAAGCAGACTTTGGAGGCTCTGGAAAAGGGAAAAGCTGGGCAAATCGAATGCCTAATAAGGCTTGCTTCCAGTGTGGTCTACAAGGACACTTTATAAAAGATTGTCCAAGTAGAAATAAGCAGCCCCCTCGTCCATGCCCCTTATGTCAAGGGAATCACTGGAAGGCCCACCGCTCCAGGGGACGAAGTTCTTCTGAGTCAGAAGCCACTAACCAGATGATCCAGCAGCAGGACTGAGGGTGCCCAGGGCAAGCGCCAGCCCATGACATCACCCTCAAAGAGGCCCGGGTATGATTGACCATTGAGGGCCAGGAGATTAACTGTCTCCTGGACACTGGCACGACCTTCTCAGTCTTACTCTTCTGCCCTGCACAACTGTCCTCCAGATCTGTCACTATCCGAGGGCTCCTAGGACAGCCAGTCGCTAGATACTTCTCCCAGTCACTAAGTTGTGACTGGGGAGCTTTACTCTTTTCACATGCTTTTCTAGTTATGCCCGAAAGCTCCACTCCCTTGTTGGGGAGAGACATTCTAGCAAAAGCAGGGGCCATAATACACCTTAACGTAGGAGAAGGAACACCCATTGTTGTCCCCTGCTTGAGGAAGAAATTAATCCTGAAGTCTGGGCAACAGAAGGACAACATGGATGAGTGAAGAATGCCCATCCCATTCAAGTTAAACTAAAGGATTCCTCCTCCTTTCCCTACCAAAGGCAGTACCCCCTTAGACCCGAGGCCCAACAAGGACTCCAAAAGATTGTTAAGGATCTAAAACCCCAAGGCCTAGTAAAACCATGCAGTAGCCCCTGCAATATTCCAATTTTAGGAGTACAGAAACCCAATAGACAGTGGAGGTTAGTGCAAAATCTCAGGATTATCAATGAGGCTGTTGTCCCTCTATACCCAGCTGTACCTAACCTTTATACTCTGCTTTCCCAAATACCAGAGGAAGCAGAGTGATTTACAGTCCTGGACCTTAAGGATGCCTTTTTATGCATCTCTGTACATCCTGACTCTCAATTCTTGTTTGCCTTTGAAGATCCTTCAAACACAACGTCTCAACTCACCTGGACTGTTTTACCCCAAGGGTTCAGGGATAGCCCCCATCTATTGGCCAGGCATTAGCCCAATACTTGAGCCAGTTCTCATACCTCGACAGTCTTGTCCTTCAGTACATGGATGATTTATTTTAGCCACCCATTCAGAAACCTTGTGCCATCAAGCCACCCAAGCACTCTTAAATTTCCTCACCATCTGTGGCTATAAGGTTTCCAAACCAAAGGCTCAGCTCTGCTCACAGCAGGTTAAATACTTAGGGCTAAAATTATCCAAAGGCACCAGAGCCCTCAATGAGGAACATCTCCAGCCCATACTGGCTTATCCTTATCCCAAAACCCTAAAGCAACTAAGAGGGTTCCTTGGCATAACAGGCTTCTGCCAAATATGGATTCCCAAGTATGGTAAAATAGCCAGGCCATTATATATAGTAATTAAGGAAACACAGAAAGCCAAAACCCATTTAGTAAGATGGATACCTGAAGCAGAAGCTGCTTTCCAGGCCCTAAAGAAGGCCCTAACCCAAGCCCCAGTGTTAAGCTTGCCAATGCGGCAAGACTTTTCTTTATATGTCACAGAAAAAACAGGAATAACACTAGGAGTCCTTACACAGGTCCAAGGGATGAGCTTGCAACCCATGGCATACCTGAGTAAGGAAACTGATGTAGTGGCAAAGAGTTGGCCTCATTGTTTATGGGTAGTGGTGGCAGTAGAGAACATAACTATCAACAAGTGATTGCTCAAACCTATGCCACTAGAGGGGGCCTTCTAGAGGTTCCCTTGACTGATCCCGACCTCAACTTGTATACTGATGGAAGTTCCTTTGTAGAAAAAGGACTTCGAAAAGTGGGGTATGCAGTTGTCAGTAATAATAAAATACTTGAAAGTAATCCCCTCACTCCAGGAACTAGCACTCAGCTGGCAGAACTAATAGCCGTCATCCAGGCACTAGAATTAGGAGAAGGAAAAGCGGTAAATATATATACAGACTCTAAGTATGCTTACCTAGTCCTCCATGCACATGCTGCAATATGGACAGAAAGGGAATTCCTAGCTTCCAAGGGAACACCTATCAAACATCAGGAAGCCATTAGGAGATTATTATTGGCTGTACAAAAACCTAAAGAGGTGGCAGTCTTACACTGCTGGGGTCATCAGAAAGGAAAAGAAAAGAAAAGATAAGAAAACTGCCAAGTGAATATTGAAGCCAAATGAGCCACAAGGTAGGACCCTCCATTAAAGTGCTTATAGAAGGACCCCTAGTATGGGGTAATTCCCTCTGAGAAACCAAGCCCCAGTACTCAACAGGAGAAATAGAATGGGAAGCCCCACGAGGACAGTTTCCTCCCCGCAGGATGGCTAGCCACCAAAGGGAAAATACTTTTGCCTGCAGTTAACCCATTAAAATTACTTAAAATCCTTCACCAAACCTTTCACTTAGGCATTGATAGAACCCATCAGATGGCCAAATTATTATTTACTAGACCAGGTCTTTTTGAAACTATGAAGCAGATAGTCAGGGTCACACATTTCAATCTCTGTATCTTTAACCTCCTTGTTAAGTTTGTCTCTTCCAGAATTGAAGCTGTAAAACTACAAATCATTCTTCAAATGGAGCCCTTGATGCAGTCCTTGACTAAGATCTACTGCGGATCACTGGACCAGCTTGCTAACCCATGCTCCAATGTTGATGACATAGAAGACACTCCTCATGAGGAAATCTCAACTGCACGACGCCTACTACACCCCAATTCAGCACTAAGCAGTTAGAGTGGTCATCAGCCAATCTCCCCAACAGCACTTGGGTTTTCCTGTTGAGAGGAGGGACTGAGAGACAGGACTAGCTGGATTTCCTAGGTTGACTAAGAATCCCTAAGCCTAGCTGGGAAGGTGACCACATCCACCTTTAAACAAGGGGCTTGCAACTTAGCTCACACCCAACCAATCAGGTAGTAAAGAGAGCTCACTAAAATGCTAATTAGGCAAAAACAGGAGGTAAAGAAATAGCCAATCAACTATTGCCTGAGAGCACAGCGGGAGGGACAATGATCACGACATATACCCAGGCATTCGAGCCAGCAATGGCTACCCTCTTTGGGTCCCCTCCCTTTGTATGGGAGCTCTGTTTTCACTCTATTAAATCTTGCAACTGCAAAAAAAAAAAAAAAAAAAAAAAGTTTAGGTTGCAGTCTATCAATCTTGTTTATCCCTTCAATTAACAAACTTTTGGTTTCATTGATCCTTTGTATGGATCTCAATTTTGTTCCATTCTGCTCTAAAGAATATCAACTTTTGTGGGCATTATTGACTATAAATTTGATTAAATTCCTTTAAATAATTTTAAATTGTAATTAGTATTTGTGTGGCTGACCCTTGAATATTTTAAATATACTCAGTAGCAAATAAATATACATAAGCATGATGATTCAATGATTCCATAATCAAAACTACAAAGTAATACTAATGGCATAAAAAGGAACAAAATAATGACATTTGCAGCAACCTGGATGGAATTGGAGATCATTATTCTGAGTGAAGTAACCCAGGAGTGGAAAACCAAACATCATATGTTCTCATGCATAAGCGGGAGTTAAGCTATGAGGATGCAAAGGCAAAAGAACGACACAAAGGACTTTGGGGACTTGGGGGAAAGGTGGGAAGGGAGTGAGGGATTAAAAACTATACACTGTGTACAGTGTACACTGCTCGGGTGATGAGTACACCAAAATGTCAGAAATCACCACTAAATAACTTACTCATGTAACCAAATACCACCTGTTCCTCAAAATCCTATGGAAATTAAATAATATTTAAAATAAACAAAATAATAGTAATAAATGGCAAAAGTGCTAATATCATGAACGAAACTTTGCTTTAATTCCTATTTTTTCACCATGTCATGGTTCAAATTTTAAAAATATTTTTGTACTTTCTGTAGCTTTACTACAACCAGTGTTTAAAATCTTTCTAGGGAATTTTTGTAAATTTTTCCAGATCTAAAAGAAAAGAAAATGCCATCTCAGATATCAGCATCCACGTTGTTGGATAGTTCATTTATGTTTCACTTATAAGACTTGGTAGAATTGTCCAAAGTGAAGAAAACTTCAGTATCCACAATATACCAAGTGCCTTCTTATATCAAACTTTCACTTGTTGCATCCTGAATCCTGTATATCCTTGTCTTTAACATACATTTCAATATTTGAGGACTTATTATCTTTCCTAATGTTTCTTATAGCCAGAAGCATCTATGTCATTGCCTTAAAATTATGACATACTGATCTAGTCTGTTTTAATTATTAAAATGCATGTATTTTTATTAGTATTTTATTAATATTCATAAAGGTTTACATATAATTAGTAGATACTTCATTTCTTAGGAGATGAAGGATTGAATCTCTGTGCTTACTTTTCCTTTTTAGAACATTTAATCCTTTTATAATTTTGCCACACTCTGTTTTGCCACGGTCATTGTGTATATCTGTGTGCCATAGCTGTAATCAACTATAATATACTTGTAAGTCATTATTCTATAAGACCATTATGATGAGTTCTTTAGTATTCAGAATATCCCTCCATTTTTGATATTTTCTATAGTAGTAAAAAGGTCTGCCTCATTGTGCAGAAATCCTATCTCATATTGGTACATTCACATATCTTCTTTCTTACACAGATATAAACAAGCATATGCTGAACATATGGAAACATACCCTGAACAAAAAGAAGAAAACATCATATTTAAATACTCTCCTACTTCTTTAAAGCAATAAGGATGGAAAGAGCCTGTTAGAATCTTTCTGTTGTTGTAATGCAAGTAGCTCTTTGCATACCTTGTGTTTTCTCCTTTGAGTGTTACTGTGAAATTATGGCTTTTTAGAGACTTAATTTTTTCCAGTTTCACAATTAGCATTATTACTTTTGTTATTATTTGCTATGTTTTTGTTATTGAAGCACTACTCCCTGACGTTCCAAGAAGCAGCCTTGACTTCTGGCTAACAACAGGTTGCTTTGACTCCATCTTATTTTGTCTTTACAACAAACTTGAAGCCAATTATCCTCTAGGGATCAAAATGTGTGTGCTGGGGTGCACATGAGGATTGGTAATACATTAGAGTAGTGTCCCTGCTGCTGGGCCATTTATAACAATGATAGAGTTGGAAAATAAATCTTTTAAAGACATGAATTCACACTGATTTTTCCAATGTAACATATTACCGAAACCAACTTTTTTGTAGACTTGCTTTTATGCTTATATTAAATACGTAATAAGATGGAGATGGAGAAAATGTATTATCTTCACAGCCAGTAGCAGAATTCCTCCACAGGAAAAATAAGTCTGTCTTGGGAAAAATGTTTTAATGTTTTAGAGTTGAAGGTGAGATCCTCTCGCTTCCCATTTCCACCATCAAGGCAAAACAAACAAACAAACTGACCCCCGAAGTTTCAGTGAAGAATTTAGTTGTTCAAGGGCCACCAGGAAGAGGAAATCTGAGGACAGCAGATGAGAATAGGGAGGAAAGTAGGGTTTTAAATCTTACTGTTGTTCATGATGATGCGCCAAATAAACAAATAAAACATCAAATTCTTGCATGTATGTGTGGTAACATTTCTTCACGAAAACTGAAGAAAGAGCTGAACTTCATGTCAAATGGAAGAGTTGTGAGACAGATATAGTATGCAGGAAAGTAGAAACACAAAGACCTGGAGAAACCTATGAATACAAGTTCCTGGTAAACTTTTTAGAAATATGAAGACCTCTTGGGACTTCCACAGAGTAGAAACAGTGGGCATTACACTAATTTTACTTAGATACTGAGAAGTAAAAAAGGCCTCCGTATTAAAAATAGAACACAAATTAACTTCTTAAGAAAAAGGTTGCCAGATTTAGCAAATAAAATCACAGAATACCCAGTTAAATTTGAACATCAGATAAACAACAAATAATTTTTTATAAATATGTCCCCTGAAATATTTGGAACAAACTTATGCCATCTTCAAACCCAACAGTGAGAGTTATGATTGTGTGTGTGTGTGTGTATGTGTATATCACAAACTACAAATATGCTCACAATTATAAATATATAAAACATATATTAGTTACAAATATATAAGAATCGATATATTTATGTATATAAAACCCTTAGTTGCAATAAACAGAATAATCTCCACCTTCTTCACTTTTGTGTTTATTTCTATCTTGGTCATCCTTATTTTCATTGTCTCTTTACCTTTTGTTTTCCATGTGCTCCATGCTAATACGTAACAATCATGGTTTTTGAAGCCTATTGTTCAAAATTCTCATAGTATCTGTGTGTGTGATTGCAAAAATGTCAAGTTGAAGGTCTTTATAAACTTCTTCTTCAGATGTAATTAATTCCGTTCTCCACTACACAAAACATATGTTGATCTCAAACATGCAATGACCCATATAAGTCTTGCAAAATGATGGCTGTGATGACACCCAGTGATGGTCTTTCTCAACTCTCTGCACCTCATCTCACTCATCAGAGCCTTTGGAGCCTCAGTTGCCTTGCAATGCTGTTTCAGGAAAGGTGGGATTTTGTTTGTTTGTTTGTTTTGTTTTTGGTAGACATAAAGAATCATCCATGTTGAGGAATGAGCCTGACCCATTGTGCATAAACCTAGTGCCCTACGGTGAGACATGGTACCTTAACTGCAGTTGTTCAGCATTCAGTCTCTTTGTTTTTTTTCATTGCACATAGGCTGTACTCATTCTTTCTGCACCACAAATGTCATGCCTTCTCAAGTGTTTTTATACCCTGGGCCCATTGCATCCAGTGATGTCAGGGGAATTCTCAGCTTAGTATAGTCACATGATGGAACAGAGAAACAGAGGTAAGAATTCATGAGGGATACATACCTCAAGTGAAAGAAGTGAAAGGTGCATATCTAGGGATTGTCCACAAGAAACCAATGAGTTATGAAAAATCTTTTCCAAAGGAAATGGAAACTTAAGGAAAAATGTGAATAAAACTTTACAAAAATGATTGTGTGGCAGTGAAATGAATGTGTCAAAAGTACAAAAATAGGAAGAGCTAAGAGTACTAAAGTAACCTGTCATAAGATACTTAAAATGATCCTAAACCTTACAAGCAACAAATTCAGAAAGGGGCATAAGGTTCCTTCGAGTTTGCTTAACTTACCAAAAGATGGGAAACATTCTTGAAGTTCCACTCTTCTCTTCTGTACAGAAAGGGGATTGGACTAAATCAGTGATGTTCAAGCTGTGATCCAAGTATCACTAGTGTTTCTGTGGTGACACAAGGGTGGGAATGGTGGGGCAGGATGTCTTATTCATGAGCCAGAGTAGCTCTAGTATTTTTACATATTGGAACTCATAGAAAATTTCCATTGAAATAAAGGTTTCATATTTGTATTAAGTTCCTAGGTTACTGTAACAAATTACCTACCACAAATTTACTGGCTTAAGACAACAGAAATTTATTCTCTCATAGTCATGGAGGTCAGAAGTCCAAAATCAAGGTATCAGGTGGGCTATATACTCCTTGCAGCAGGTTAAGGGGAGATTCTGCATCTTGCCTATTTCAGCTTCTGGTGTCTCTTCGCAGTCCTTAGCCTGTGGCTCTCAGTCCAGTCTCTCCCTCAGCCTTCACATAGCCTTCTCCTCTCTGTGTGTCTTCTCCCCTTCTCTTCTCTTATGATGACTCTTGTCACTGGATTTAGGATTTTGCAAGATGATCTCCAATGGAGATTTTAATTTAATTTCATCTGCAAAGACCGTTTTTCCGAAAAAGGTCACATTCATAGGTTCTGGGTCAACATATCTTTTGGGAAGCCACCATTCAAACCCCTGGAGTGTTCAAAAAAGTTTAATTTAACTCAATATTTTAAAGGTTCTTTTATAGATGTACTTTTCAAATTATGGATTTAACACATGCTTGTTTTAATAAGTAAAATGTACAAAGATGTATAAAGTAAAAGTTAATTATCAATTCCTCACCCAACTCTTCTCCAATCTTACCTCTTTCCACCATTTCTCTCCAACTCATCCAGATTCACTGCTCCTCTGTCAGTCAAACTGTTAACCTATGTTAACAACACTGTGTTTGTACTTCTATGCTATACTTCAGGATCATGTAATTACACACACACACACACACGCATATGCAATTGATAAGGAGTTTAAAATTGACTATACAGATTAGATAATATAATATACACTCCTCTTCATCTAACTTTCCTCATTCAAAAATGCCTTGAGTACATTGCTCTAAATCAACTAGTATAGTTCTAATATACTATTTCTAATCAATGCCTTATAGCACAGTATTCCACAATGCAGACAAACCACTATTTATTTCAAGCCCTTTCCTATTGATAAGCATTTTTATATTCCCATATTTCTGTATTTTTGCACATTTGAAAAATTCTGTGATACATACACTTGTACATATAATTTTATATGCTGATATTTTTATTACTATGGGACAGATATGTGGTAATAATACTGTGGTGTCAAGGATACATATATTTTTAATGTTAGTAGGTGTTATCAGATTTCTTTACCAAAAGCCTGCAAAATTGCATTTGTCTACCAATATATGAAAGTACCCATTTCGGGGGGGGCAGAGCAAGATGGCCGAATAGGAACAGCTCCAGTCTCCAACTCCCAGCGCAAGCGACACAGAAGACTGGTGATTTTTGCATTTTCAACTGAGGTACTGGGTTCATCTCACTAGGGAGTGCCAGACAATCGGTGCTGGTCAGCTGCTGCAGCCCGACCAGCGAGAGCTGAAGCAGGGCGAGGCATCGCCTCACCTGGGAAGCGCAAGGGGAAAGGGAATCCCTTTTCCTAGCCAGGGAAACTGAGACACACAACACCTGGAAAATCGGGTAACTCCCACCCCAATACTGTGCTTTAAGCAAACAGGCACACCAGGAGATTATATCCCACACCTGGCCGGGAGGGTCCCATGCCCACGGAGCCTCCCTCATTGCTAGCACAGCAGTCTGCGATCTAACCACAAGGCAGCAGGGAGGCTGGGGGAGGGGCGCCCGCCATTGCTGAGGCTTAAGTAAGTAAACAAAGCCGCTGGGAAGCTGGAACTGGGTGGAGCACACAGCAGCTCAAGGAAACCTGCCTGTCTCTGTAGACTCCACCTCTGGGGACAGGGCACAGATAACAACAAAAGCAGCAGAAACCTCTGCAGACGCAAACGACTCTGTCTGACAGCTTTGAAGAGAGCAGTGGATCTCCCAACACGGAGGTTGAGATCTGAGAAGGGACAGATTGCCTGCTCAAGTGGGTCCCTGACCCCTGAGTAGCCTAACTGGGAGACATCCCCCACTAGGGGCAGTCTGACACCCCACACCTCACAGGGTGGAGTACACCCCTGAGAGGAAACCTCCAAAGCAAGAATCAGACAGGTACACTTGCTGTTCAGCAATATTCTATCTTCTGCAGCCTCTGCTGCTGATACCCAGGCAAACAG
>NC_037670.1:132998329-133256505 GCF_003255815.1 Theropithecus gelada | reverse complement strand
ATTGTAAACTAGTTCAACCATTATGGAAAACAGTATGGCGATTCCTCAAGGATCTAGAACTAGAAATACCATATGAACCAGCCATCCCATTACTGGGGATATACCCAAAGGATTATAAATCATGCTGCTAGAAAGACACATGCACACGTATGTTCATTGCGGCACTATTCACAATGGCAAAGACTTGGAATCAACCCAAATGTCCATCAGTGACAGACTGGATGAAGAAAATGTGGCACATATACACCATGGAATACTATGCAGCCATAAAAAGGATGAGTTTGTGTCCTTTGTAGGGACATGGATGCAGCTGGAAACCATCATTCTTAGCAAACTATCACAAGAACAGAAGACCAAACACCTCATGCTCTCACTCACAGGTGGGAACTGAACAATGAGATCACTTGGACTCGGGAAAGGGGACATCACACACCGGGGCCTATCATGGGGAGGGGGGAGCGGGGAGGGATTGCATTGGGAGTTATACCTGATGTAAATGACGAGTTGTTGGGTGCTGACGAGTTGATGGGTGCAGCACAGCAACATGGCACAAGTATACATATGTAACAAACCTGCACGTTATGCACATGTACCCTAGAACTTAAAGTATAATAATAATAATAAAAAAAACGTAAAAAGTATTCTTGAAGAAGCCAGTGATGACTATATTTCAAGATGAGTAAAAGAGTCAGTAAAGTCATACTAAAGTCATCATGGCCAATTTTTGAAATAGCAGTACCAAAGATAGACGAAGACTACAAATAACTTCATTCATAGGTACAAATGATTTGTTATTTGTCTGAATTCATAAGGAAATATAATCAGACCTATATTACTGTTTGCTACAATATAAACATAAAAGTTTAAACATAAAATCTTCATTATGTAAAAATATTCAGGTAAATTCATTTAGTAAAAAATTTATCTGCCAAGTTTACGGAAATGTGAAATTTTGGTGATAGGTATATGGAAGTTTGTTGTGATAGTGTCTCTACTTCTGTATATGTTTGAAAAAAATCATAATAAATATTTTTTAAAGCAAAAAATAAAAAAGAAAGTACCCATTTCCTCATATTACGGCTAGCAATAATGCTATTATTCTTTCCACATTTTTGGCAATCTAATGGATGTAAATAACACTAAATTGTATTTGATTTACATCTCTGACTACATTTTCAGCATCTTCTCAGATGTTTATTGGCCATGTAGATTTTCTCTCTACTATGAAATATTTCTGTTTTTATTGTTTAATCAATTAGATTATTTTTCTTGTCCATTTGTATAGTATACATACTAAAACTTGATAATCTTTACTTAAGGATTTGTTTTTAGTTGTTTTTGTTTTTGTTATTTTTTGTTTTTTGAAGAGACAGGATTTTGCCTGTTGCTCAGGCTGGTCACAAACTCCCGGCCCACAGCAATCCTCCCGATTCAGCCTCCCAAAGCACTGGGACTACAGATGTGAGCCACCATGCCTGGCCTTAATTTTGTCTAGCTGAATATGTAATCTTTTAGAGCATCCAGGTTTTTTATCTTACCTAAGAAAGTCATTCCACCCTGGATCACATGTGTAGCCTAGTTGTAATTCTAATATATTTAAATTTTTTGCACTTGTTATTATTTCATTTGAAATGTATTCTAGATATCATGTTAAAATAAGAACCCAAACTTATTCCTTCAATTGGAGAGTCAATTGTTATATAACTATTTATTAAACAATTCATCTTTTACCAATGAAATTGAAATACTTTGTCATATATTAAATGCTTATATGTACTGGAATCATTTGACAAATTTTTAATTTTTTAACCTACTTTAAAATTTTTTAATTTTGTTTTTGACATTATAATCTAATTTTCTAATTCTAGAACAATGCCATCTTACTTCTAACAATAGTAAGGTAGGTCTTCTATATCTGCTCTTCTTTTCCTTAAATTTTCATAACTATTGTCAAACGTTTATTATTTCATATTTAAGATCATCTTATAAAATTTATCCCTGAATATGACCTTCTGGAATCTGAATAAAATTACATTTAATTCTTAATTTTAGCAGAATTGACATTTTAATCTTCCTAAGAATATTACCCTTTTCATTTTTAGTACTATTTTGTACAATTCAAAAAGTTTATAATTTTTTGGGTAACAATTCTATGCTATTCTAGGCAAGGATATTTCTATAAATTTTATGCTTATATTGTTATTTAATGGACTCTCCCTTATTTTTATTTCTAGGTCTTAATTGCTGACAGAAGATCAATTTATTTATTATATCTTCGATCTACTTATCTATTAATCTCCTTGTACATCTTCATCAGAGGTACTGGGTCACCAGGTGTGTTGTGAATGAGCAGTAATGATTTGAAAGCAATCTTTTTTTCCAAGCACTAGGTCTCAACAGTGTGCTTAAAATATTCACTAAACCATGCTGTAAACAGATGTACTGTAAAGAGTCAGGCTTTGTTGTTTCATTTATAGGGACAGGTAGAGTACACTTAGCAGAATTCTTAGGGGCCCTAGGATTTTTGAAATGGTAACTGAATATTGGCTGCAGCTTAAATTCAACAATTGTGCTAGCCCCTAAGAAGATCATCAGCCTGTCCTTTGAAGTTCTGAAGGCAAGTATTGACTTCTACTCTCTAGCTATGAAGTCCTAGATGATATGTTCTTTCAATAGAAGGCTGTTTTGTCTACATTTAAAATCCATTGTGTCTACATTTAAAATCCATTGTTCAGTTTAACTGCCTTCATCAATGATCTTAGTTAGATCTCATGGATAATGTGATGCAGCTTCTACATCAGCATTTGCTGCTTCACTTTGCATTTTTATGTTATGAAGATGGCTTTTTTTCCTTAAATCTCATGAGCCAACCTCTGCCAGCTTCAACCTTTTCTTCTGCAGCTTCCTCACCTCTGTCATCCTTCATAGAAATGAAGAGCATTAGGGCCTTGCTCTGGATTAGGTTTTGGCTTAAGGGAGTGTTGTGGCTGGTTTGATCTTCTATCCAGACCACTAAAGCTTTCTCCATATCAGCAATAAGGCTGTTTCACTTTCATATCATTTGTGTGTTCACTGGAGTAGCACTTTTAAATTTCTCCAAAAATGTTTTCTTTGCATTCACAACTTGACTATTTGACTCAAGAGGCCTAGCTTTCAGCCTATCTCGTCTTTCAACATGCCTTCCTCACTCAGCTTAATTATTTCTAGTTTTGGATTTAAAGTGAAAAAGTACAACTTTTCCTTTTACTTAAAACACTTAGAGGTCATTACAAGGTTGTAAATTGGCCTAAATTTAATATTACTGTGTCTCAGAGAATAGAAAGGCCTAAAGAAAAGGAAAGAGATGGGGGAATGGATGGTCAGTGGAGCAGCCAGAACACACACATCTATAAAGTTTTCTGTCTTTTAGGAGTATATTTCACAGTGCCCCAAAACAATTATAATAGTATCATCAAAGAGCACAAATCACCATAGCAGATATAATAATAATGAAAACATTTGAAATATTACAAGAATTGTCAAAACGTGATGGAGAGACACTAAGTGAGCACACGCTGTCAGAAAAACGACACCAATAGACTTGCGCTTGACCACAGTTGCTACACACACTCCGTTTGTAAAAACATAGTATCTGCAAAGTTTAATAAGGCAAGGTATGCCTGTGCACATGTTCACAATGACTTTTCTAATGATATATCTTCTTTCTCTCCCATCCTTGGTGGTAGGTGATCTAATATCTTTAATCACCTTTGCCACTTCTTCAGCCCTAATTGTTTGATTCTAGTTCTATACTTCTTTATAAATTTTCTTTAGGCTTTGAAATATGCTTCATTCTCTTTCCTTTTTACTTTGCCATTTATCAAAGAAACATAAGGTTATAAATTTTCTCAGTTTTTTTGTGTTCTCTTTGGATATTCATCCTTTTTTGTTGTTTTCTAGATGGTTTGTAATCTCAGTTTTCATGTTGTCTTTGATCCATGGGCTAATAATGAGTGCATTCTTAATTTCCAAGTAGTTACTATTAGGGAGGTGAGTAGGGAAAGAGGATCACTATTTTATTATCTAATTTTATTTTATTATGTTCATAAAAAGTAGCCTGTAAAACATTTCACTTTTTAAATTCTATCAAGATTTGCTTTGAGGTCAGTTGTGTGATCTATTTTTGTAAAGTTTCCATGGATATAGAAAATAATTTGTACTCTCAATTAAAAGAATATACATTTCCAAATCTTTTTATCTTGCTCTCTGTACATGAGAAAATGTATTTATATCATTTTTAATTTGTTTATCTTATTTTTTATATAATCCTTGAAAATGAGTTTTAAGGTATCCCATTATAATTTTAGTTTTATAATTTATCCTTGAATATCTAACAGACATTACTTTTTATATTTAGCTGTTATATGGTTTTGTGGTGCTTTTGTTGTGTGGTATCTTAGTACCTTCATATATTGTTAATTTTGTAACTTTATAATTACAAAATATCTTTCCCTATCTTGATTAGTACTTTAAACTTTACCTGTCTCTTTTCCTATTATTAAAATTGCAATACCTTCCTTTTTTTCTTATTTTTGCAATTTCCTGGTATCTCTTTAATCCTTCCTTTATTTTAGGCCTGTGACCTTGATTTGTGGGTGCCCTTCACCAGCACTCTATCAGAATTAGACCTTCAACTGTGTCCTTGTTTTCATCCTTCAGAGCAGGCCTATCTTTCCTCCTCTGGCTCTAACAGCTAAGAAGCTCCAGAAAGAGGGTGACTAAGTGAAAATTGTGGCTCCCTTAAGCCAAATATTTCCATAATCGTCTCACACTTTTTTGCTTTGCTACTCAATTATGCCTTTTTTTTTTCTCTTCACCCTTAAATTATTTTACCTAAATAAGGGAGAGAAGCAGGGAACAATCGTTACAGAGAGTTAGTGAGAGGAGAATTTCCTGACCCCCTCGTGGGACTTGTGACAGAGGACTTGTTACAATTAATGTTCTTTTAGTAGTTGTTGTCCATGGATGGCTAAGTGTTAACCAGATCAGTGTAGAGTGAGGGTGACAGCCTTTTACACCCTGCTCTCTTGGTACTGAGGTCCTTGTCCAGTGTTACAATTAATGTTCTTTTAGTAGTTGTTGTCCATGGATGGCTAAGTGTTAATCAGATCAGTGTAGAGTGAGGGTGACAGCCTTTTACACCCTGCTCTCTTGGTACTGAGGTCCTTGTCCAGTGTCCAGGAAGAATCAGGTCACATGGACTTGAAGGATGGTGAGTGCAGGCATTTTGTTGAGTGGTGGAGGTGGCTCTCAGCAGGATGATTGGAGAGCTGGAAAGGGGATGGAGTGGGAAGATGATATTACCCTGGATTTCAGCCATTCCACACAGGATCTCTCTCACTATCACCAGCCAAACACCTCTTGACATTCAGAAACTCCTTTTCTTCTCTCCTTCTCTGTTGCTCTGCCACTCTGCCTCTCTTGTGCTTGTGGAGCCCAGGGTTTGGGGCTTATATGGATACAGGATAGGGGGGTGTGGTGGGCCAAAAGGCAACATATGGGCATGAAAATAGGAATACCTATTCCCATTCAGGGCCATGGGTTTCTAGGCTTGAGAGTGGGGCCTCTGCCGGGGAATCACCCTCTTCTATCCAGTGTTTTCCTGCCTCCTGCCCATATTATTTCCCCTCTCTGAAGAGGCATACCTAACTGCCATTAGCATATGGATGATGACCAATCTTAGCTACTTCCTGCTGACAGGAGGAGTTTTTTGGGGAAAATGGCAGTTAATTTTCTCCCAGAGGTCTATCTAAGGGTCCCTGGCAAAAAGGAGCCATTGTCCAAGGTTCCAGTTGCCTGACCGTTTGGAGTTTGATGGCCTCTAGGTGAGAGAGAGAAAAAAAAAAACAAGTTCTATAAGGTTAAGTATGCATGTGTTAAACATGTGTATTATGCAGTGAAAGAATCTAGTGCCAAAGATTACAGAAATAAGAAGTGAAATATACTAACAACATTTTACCCTGAGCTGAGTCACCCTGGTGAAAGAAATTAACCTTGTATGGGAGCAGTTAAACTTTAGAATAGAGATAACTGTTCTTGCCACATCTGTAGCAGTTAACAGGTGCACCTTGGGAATTCTGAGGTTTCTTGGCTTGCATGGTGGCTATTAAAGCTTCTACCTCTTTCTTGTGTCTCCCTTTCAGGAGGTCCTCTAAAGTACATACTATCTGGTCCCAGGGCCCATTTCTGCAACTTCCTTCTGATAACCAGAGCTTTCTGAGTAATAAATGTATCCTTCAGGATTAGTGGTCCCTTGACTGAATCAGGAGATAGGGTGATTTGCTTTACCAAGGCCTTCCTTATCCTTTCCAGGAAGGCAATGAGATTCTCATTAAATCCCTGGTCTAACAAGGATAACTGGGTATAATTCAGGGATTTGGTCCTAGTCCTGTGTAAGCCCTCCTTATGCACACCTGAAAGCATCTCCTCTTCCAGTTTCCCATCTCATCATTGGGATCCTATCCAGGGTCATTCATTGGTACTGCTTCTCTTTTTAGTTGGATAAAGTTCATCCCCTTCCCTGATGCTGTATGTTGTACAAATCTCACCCCCAAATCTCTCTGCTGCTTGAAGATCAGCCTTCTTCTCAGTGTTCATCAGGGTCTGATTCAAAAGTAACATAATTTGAACTCCAGGAAAGTTCAAATATTTGAGTTGAATTCTGGAAAGACTCTATATATCTGTCAGGGTCATCTGAAAACTTGCCAAAATCCTCTTCAGTTTGCTTTAAGTCCTGTAGAGAGAAGAGGACTGGGACCTTGCTGGAGCCAAATTTACCAGGCATCTATTGGAGGGGCAAGAATGAGACTGAGGTTTGTCTAGGATGAAGATTTCTAGGAGGGGGCAAGTGAGAGACTGAAGCTAGATAGGGAGGTCAGGGTGGACCCAGAGGAGCAGGGTTCTGGGATTTAGTTCCCTGGGATTGCCCCTTGCAGCCTCTCCTGAGATGTCAAACAGGAGGGCTGGATCAATTCTACACTGTCAGTAAAGGTCTGGGTTGCCTTGCAAGGTAAAGAAAGCCTGTACATATGGAGCCTCAGATCATCTGTCTTCACATTTCCAAAAAAGGTCCAACTGCTGGATGGTATTAAAATGAATGGTGCCTTCCTGAGGCCAAGCCAGTCCTTCTTGTAAATCATAATTTGGCCAAACCTTTGTGCAGAGGGCTATGAGATGTTTTTCCTTCAGAGTCCAAGAGTCAAAGCAGTCCCAAGGGTTTAGGATACACTCTAGAGGAGAATAAGCTGGGGTGGTGAAGATAGCTGGTTGCCCATTCTGAAAGACAGGGAAATAGAGGTGTCCCTCATTTCCCTTCCTTCTTTCAGTGATAACCCAGGGTGTGATGGACAGAAAGTGGGCATCCCCCCTTTCTCTTCCATCTTTTTGTTCCCGAGTCCCAGTAACCTTGGCAGGTTCCACCCATGGGTGCCAAAGTGGCTTTCACCTACATTAACAGGGGGTCCTGGGGGTGGAAGTATCTGCTCTTACACATGTATGCCCTATCTTCCTGGCTGTCGACAACTTTTGAGTTCCCTGGGCCTTGTCTATATCAAGGAACATGGCCTCCTTTCATGAAGCAAGGGTTTAATCAGCAAGAATTGGTCCTGCCCATTTATGTTGTGCCCATTGCCTGGCTTTTGGATCCCTCAGATCTTGTTTTTCTTTCTAGGGCCTCAACCTGAAACCTGGAATCAAGTTTGGGACAAAAAAGGTATTTCAGGGGCTGCATGCATCTGTTTAGATTATGTCTCAAATGGGCCTTGCTGAATTTGCAGTTATCAGCCAGCAGGGGTCGCTCCTCCTTGTTTTCGCTATCATAAGCAGTGTGATGGGGAAAGGAAAAGAACCTTCTCACTTAGAAAAGAAAAAGGAAAACAGCTTAAAGTATAAAAAAGGGTTGGGGAAAAGAACTACTTGATTTGTGCAAATGAAGTCCTTCAATTACTGTATCCCTCCCCCAGTTCAGACTAGTAAGGACCCCTCGGCCATGAAAGGAAAGGTTCCACTGGCGCAGCTGCAGGAGGCACCAGCCAGCCAGCCACAGGAGGTCCCAGTGGCAGCCACAGTTTTCTCCCAACCCTCGTGACAATTGAGCACAGTTCTTGCATGCCGTGGGCATGCCCAGGTGCCTGAGCCAGGAGGGGAGGGGGCAAGGAGGGAAGCCGCCATGCACCATACACACCTGTGGCTGTCAGGGTGGGGGTGGCACCTCTAAGAACAAATAGAAACCACATTGTTCTGAACTGCGCCTCTGATGGCTGAGCCAAGCATACATCTCAGTAGTTTGCTGAGATTATAAAAGAGTTATAAAACGCTAACATTATGAAAGAGACAGGAGCCATTTCAAGCTACGAAAAGAAAAAAGTCTGAGGGTCTTGGCCTACAGAGTTCAGTCTTGGGGACTTCCAGCAATAAAAGATGTCTTCAGTTGCCCCAGGACTTTACTCCAGTCCCATGTGACAGCTTGACCTCTGTGAAGAGAAACAGAGTCAATATTCCTTTCACCCAAAGGAAAGAGAGAGGTGGTACAGTCTTAGAAAAGAGGCAGATCTGACAGTTCCTCATCTGTACTCACCCTTGTGCTGGATCCCAGACAAGCCCCAACTTGAGACAGGAGAGTTTTTTGACCCCATCACCGGACTTGTGACAGAGCTGTGTTACAATTAATGCTATTTCAACAGCTGCTGTCTGCTAATGGCTAAGTGTTCATCAGTTCAGTGGAGGGTCAGGGTGACAACCTTTTACACCCTGCCCTCTTGGCACCCAGGTCCTTCTCTGGCATCCAAGAAGACCAGGTCACACCGACATGAAGGACGGTGAATGTGGAGATTCTATTGAGTGATGGAGGTGGCTCTCAGCAGGATGGATAGGGAGCTGTAAATGGGATGGAGAGGGAAGATGATCTTCCCCTGGAGTTTGGCCGTCCCATGGCTGATCTCCTCTCCAACTATCTCCAGTCAAACTCCTCTCAATGTTCAGATGCTCCTCCTCTTCTCTCCTTTTCTGGCATGCTGCTCTGTTGCTCTTCTGCTTGCGGAGCCTGGGGTTTGAGGTTTATGTGGGTACAGGATATGGGGACATGATGGGCCAAAAGGCAACATTTGGGCACAAAAACAAAAATGTCTGTTCCCATTTAGGACCGTGGGTTTCCCGGCTTGAGGGTAGGGCCTTTGTGGGGAACCACCCTCTTCTACCAGTAAATCCCTACCTCCCGTCTGTACCATTAGGAAACCTGAGCTTTTAATAAAGCTCCGTCAATAGCTGAATAACCTTAAGCAAGTCAATTAATGTCTTTAAAACAATGTTCTTGCTTATAATGTGTCCAAGTTGACGAGATGGCTTCTAAGGCCCTTTCTAGTTCTACAATTCACATTCTACCATCCTAGAAAGGAAAACTCAAGGATAGAGGGAGAAGATACAAAAGTAATATAGGTCACGTACTAAAAAGTTCAAATTATCAGGGCTAAGGACAAAGATAATCTTTTTGTCTTAATAATATAACAAAACATTATATGCAAGGCTACTATATAGCATCCCTAACTTTTAAAATTATCAGTAGTGAATAGGGCTATGTTTTAAAGCTAATTCTATGGTTCATTTAGATATCTATTAACCTAAATTGAATACCTTAAAATTACATATTGGTCTCCATAACTTTCTAATTCAACCCATAAGTAATGAACAATCATGCATTCAAAATGTACCTATGTCTGAGAGCTGGAATTATTTTGCATTTGTATTCATTTCAAGTTACAGTATACTTATCAACCATTGCATCAAAAATCAGAAATATATTCCAATGTATAATAATCCTCATTTCTCTAAAGTTTAATGGAGAGAGCAGGTTAAATTGTGCAATGTAAGTTTTCACATCCACTCACAAGAATTGCAATATTTCTTCCCTTTTATTTGAAGGAAGGAGAGTGTTGCAAGAATAAGCCTATGGATTTCTGGTAAATCTTAACATTTAACTGACTGTCTCAAAGCCTCTCTACAGTCCAACAATTCTGAAAATTCTGGAAAACAATCCACATTCTAATGCTTTGCTTTAAATACATTGTTTCTAACATAATCCGAATGTTTATGGAATCAAAAGTCAAAGCTAAGATTTTGTCTGTCCTGGAACATAAGTAGATAAGATCCAAGCCACCTTTCTGAAGATTTTCTGATTTAAATCAATAGGCTTTACTAAGTACCTATTATGAGCAGATGTTTTGCTTTTAACATGTGAGATAATGAAGTAGGAAAAGTATAAAATCTTAGAAGACCTGATGTCTCCCCTTGAGGAATTTACAATCTGATTCAGGAAATATTAAAAGAATGCTATATAAATTGACTTGAAAAATAGCTACAAGGCAAATTCAGATATTCAAAGTGCCATTGTGGTAGCTGATTCATGACTCCCCAAAGATATCCACATCCTAATCTTTGGAACAGGTGAACATGGTAAAAGGGACTCAGCAGATGTGACTAGATTGATAATCTTGAGATGGGAGATTATCCTAGATTATACAGATAGGCCCAGTTTAGTCACAAGGATCCCTAAAAGAGGGAGACAAGAAGGTCAAAGTCAGCATAGGAGATGTGATGATGAGCATGAGGTTGGAAAGAAGCAAGGAAGGGGCCACAGGCAGCTAGCCTGTGGAAGCTAGAAAAGGCAAGGAAACGATTATTCCCTAAGAGCCTCCAGAAGGAATCAGCCTTGTCAACACCTAGACTTGAGCCCAATAAGACTGATTCTGGACTTCTGTCCTCCAGAGCTGTAACAGAATACGTTTTGTATTGTTTCAACCACTAAGTTTGTGGTAATTTGTTACAGCCATATTAGAAAATGAATACAGTCATATGATTTGAAAAGATAAAGATAGAAAGTAATACCAAATTAAATAATGGAATAAACTAGACACAGTGGCTCACGCCTGGGAACACTTTGTAATCCCTGCACTTTGGGAGCTGAGACAGGACGACTGCTTCAGGCCAGCAATTTGTAACCAGACTAGGCAACATAGCCAGATCCTCCATCTCTAATTCAAAACTTTTTGTTTTAATTAGCCAAGTGTGGTGGCACACACCTGTAGTCCTAGCAGATCAGGAGGCTGAGGCAGAAGAATTGCTTGAGGATGGGAGTTTGAGACTGCAGTGAGCTACGATTTTGCAACTGCACTCCAGCCTGAGGGACAGAGCAACAGCCTATTTCCAAAAAGAATTTAAAAATAAAATAATGTAATGAAGTATAATGGAAATGAATTATTGATGATGATTATGATGGTAATAACACCCTATGTCAGATGAGAACATCTTCTCCACAGTCTTGATTTCCATGAGGAGGACTTTTATCTGACACCCTTCTGGCCTCTCCTGACCCTTTTATCTCTTGGACCTTGGTGATAGGAAGTGATGTCTCTGGTAATATGAAAAAACATCTGTGCATGCTCAGCCTAGTTCTACCAATATTCTTGGAAAACAGCTTCCTGTAGGGACTTTCTTCTCTTTTTATGGTAAACATACCCCAGGTGGTGTCGCTATGACAGGAAGCATGAGTCTACCTAATTCTAGGGTGCTTTTAGCAGGTCAGTTTGTCTCCCAAACTAAACCGCATTCTCCAACCTTTCTCTACAAGTAATGAGGTAATATTTTGCTTCTGTATTTGCTTTTCCCAAATTTCCCAAATTGTTCAGAAACTGCGTGGAAAAGAAGGGTACAATTTTGGGGGGTGGTTTCAAAATCTCAACTTTAATTATAGATTGCATACCATGTGCCAAGCACAGCAGAAATATTCTGCATAAATTACCTCATTTTATCCTCACAAAAACCTTATGAGGCAAGTACTAGTGATAGGGACGGGAGACAGGGAAATTCTGGACAGAAGAAGGCAGCCCTCTTGGGCCCCAGTCTCAAGCCTGGAACAACAGCCCGAAGTGAGATCATGCATTTCTGTTTTCGTGGTCAAATGTTGCCTTTTCCAAAACCACCCGTGCCCCACCCTGCTCCTCATCCTGTGCCCATAACAACTCCAGTCTCCATTAGCAGAAAGCAGATAAGAGGAGGAACAGCTGGGCTGGGCGCCGTGGCTCATGACTGTAATCTCAGCACTTTGGGAGGCCAAGGCAGGTGGATAACTTGGGGTCAGGAGTTCGAGACCAGCCTGGCCAACATGGTGAAACCCTGTCTCTACTAAAAATACAAAAATCAGCTGGGCATGGTGGCAGGTGCCTGTAATCCCAGCTACTGAGAAGGTTGAGGCAGGAGAATCGCTTGAACCCTGGAGGTGGAGGTTGCAGTGAGCGGAGATCACACCACTGCACTCCAGTTTGGGTGACGGGGGAGACTCCATCTCAAAAAAAAAAAAAAAAAAGGAACAGCTGGGCCTTGGAGACTACAGGGGGATGTTGGAGAGAAGCAGCTTGATTTCAAAGGGATGGCTTGATGGCATTTCTTTGGAGAGGAGTTTGGCCAGGGACAGCCAGAATCCAGGGGAAGATCACCTTCCCACTCCATCCCCTTTTCAGCTTCCCTCCCCACTGAAAGCCACTTTCATCAGCAATAAAATCCTCCACATTTATCCCCTCTCAATTTGTTTGTGCAACCTCATTCTTCTTGGACACTGAACAAGAACTCAGGTGTGGGTGCAAAATGCTGTCACACTGACCCTCCACTGAGCTGTTAACACTTAAACCATCTGCGGATGGCAAAGCTAAAAGAGAGCTGATTGTAACACCTCTTCTGGGGCTTTGGTGCTTGCAGGTACTCCTTCCTAGATGCTGCCATGGGGCCCATATGAAGCTTTGCTCCTGCTGGCATCCAAAAGCACTTACCCTGGCTCCTGCACTGGCTCACCTGCATGCTCCCTCCCACAGGTGAGCACAACAGGTTGAGCACAACGGGTTGGAATGAGTGGAGTTTGTCTGTGCTGGCGCTGAAGAGGCTAGCTAGCTCTAGTGCCCACACTTCAGTTCCTACCTGTGAAGGGGTCAGGTAAAGTTTCTTCCTTCATTGTATTACGTGCGTTTTATAGATAATGAAATGGAGGCACAGAGAGGTTAAGTAACTTACTCAAAGCCTCACGACTTGGAAATGGCAAAGCTGTGATTCATGTCCAGGTCTTTCTAACTTTTAAACCTATGCTTTTGAACAGTCTGCATCATGTCCTTCTTCCTGGAGGGTATGAGGTTAGAACTGAATACTAATGATGATTTCTAAAGAAAGCTCTGTCTTGCTGGAATCAATCTTGGTTTGACTTCTAAGAAAGTTGTTATATATAAAGCTCAAATGAAAAATAGACCACATAGATCACAGCGGTCTTGTTTTGTATGCTAATTTAAATGCTATTAATTGTCTAGGTCACTTGTAGCTTGCCTTTCACATGTACACAGCCTAGAGTTGATTACAAAAACAAAAGCTTCTTTGATAAAGATTTCACCACTTAAAATACAGACACCCAGAAAGCCTTTAATCTTTTGTGGCATGGAACTATCCCCACTTAATCAGAAGCTGCCTAAGGGGTAATCTCAAAAACTGATGCCTACAGCTGAAAATTAAGATATCAGACTTTCATCTCATTTGACCAGTTCTATTTCACTTTTGATTCCACCTCCTTCCCCTTCTCTTATCCTACAGGCAGTGGACCATATATTTTTTGCTCCACAGAGGATTTAATAGGTAGTCACAATTCTACAGCTGGACATCCCACAAAGCAATATTTTCCATGATAAATGTCAGCCATTTTTGACCCTCAGCTTTCCTTTGAGAGCCATATCAACCATATTGATAAGACCTCATATTACCATCTCAGGAGTATAACAAGGTTAAGACTATTGCTGTCTCAGCAAGATGCTGAGCTATTGATTCATGCCTTTATAACAACAAGGCTGGATTACTACAATTTATTGTTGGCTTCCCTCCCAGAATGCTCACTGCTTTGACTTGACTTTGTAGAGGATTCAGCAGTCAGGGTGTTCAACAACTAATACAGAAATGCTTGCACACATCACATCAGTACCACAAACATTACGCTAAAATAGAGAGCTGGCTTGAAAAATTGTAGGTTCAGGTCCTGCTTTTAACCCCATGAAACACAGTGAACATTTTCCTTCTAGAAACAAGGCTTTCATATAAGACTCTGGAATTGAACTGATTGTGGCTCAAGGAGTCTAAGCTACTTTATAATAATGTCACACTTCATTTGACTTAGGATCTGATCAGGAACCTGAGGAAAACCTCTCTTTGGGGGAACCTAATAGGTCCACAGTCAATATGGGCTTACTATAGCATACTAACTAAATTGTATTAGAATGTATTTTCACTTTTAAAAGCAAAATACCTATAACACAGGAATATTCTATAATCTACATTAACAACATAGAGGAACTCAAATCACACAATGTCCCTGTGTCTCAAATCCCACTGAGAAGTAATTCCTACTGTCATATGTTTAGACGAAGTCTCCTTCCATCTAGTAGACCAGTGCATGTCTTCTATGGTCTGAATGTTGGTTACCCCATACCCCCCAATTCATATGTTGTAACCTAATACCCCATGTGATAGTATCTTAAGAAATGGGGCCTTTAGGGAGTCATTAAGTTATGAAGGCTCTACTTTCCAGAATGGTATTTCTGACCTTATAAAAAAGGCTCAAGTCAGCTCCTTTGTCTCTTCCACCATATGAGGACACAGCAAATAAGGTGCCATCTATGAGGAATGAGGCCCTCACCAGACACCATATCTGCTTGCACCTTGATGTTGGACTTCCCAGTCTCCAGAACTATAAGCAATAAATTTCTGTTGTTTATAAGTGACCCAGTCTAAGGTGTTTTGTTATAGAAGCACAAATGAACTAAGGCAATATCAAAGTTTGCTTAGAGAACCACTGACTTCAAAGTCATCTGTAGTGTTTATTAAAGAATAGACTTCAGGGTTCTAATCCTAGAATCACAACCTCTGGAACTGGGATTTAGAAATAGCATTTTTAACAAGCTTCCCAGCATTTTTAACAAGCTTTAATGTAAGCTAAAATTTGAGAACCACTGTACTAGACACAGTAAGTTCTAGGAGTGAATGCTCCCAAAGCCTCATTCTGCCTGGCTGTGGTAAGTGCTGGGTAGGCATTGTTTCTATGTATGATTAAATGAACAGTTGATGAATCTATGTAGAATTCACAAAGTCCAAGGCAGTGTCTCTGTTCTCGTGATCTGCTCAGCACTCCTAACAGAGATAGAGAAGCCCCAGGTAGACTTATGAGATTGAGATTAGGAGAAAAAAAAAAACATTGACACCCAGGTAAATTTGAATTTCAGATAACAACACATACTTTTTAGTATAACCATGTCCCGTGCAATATTTGGCCACCCTAGCCCAGATTACATAGTCCTATACTGACCCAATGTTTTCTCTTGGTTGGTGTTTCCTCAACACAGAAAACAGACAGATGTCTCTGGGTACAGGGGATATCAATAGGGAAGCCAAAGAGTGCCTCCTATGCAACTCCAGAAGAGTCAGCTCTACCCTTAAGGAGTAGAGTGAGATTTTCCTTCCAAGCTTACTGTCTCTGCCCAGGCAGACCTTATCCAAGGGTGGGGTTCTTATTTCTCTGATCCTGTAATATCTCATCTAATAAAAAAGAGAATGCAATATTCCCTCCTAAGGCTTGCTATACTGGTTAAGTAAAGTAACAAATGTAAGGCTTAACACCAGTATTTACTTTCTCACCTCCAGTCTCTTTCAAGCTCTGTCACATTCATCATTAACACAGTTCCGTTGCCACTATCAACCCTTCATTCATGCACATGTGCACGTGTGTTTACTCTTGTACACACACACATGAACATGCACACACTCACACATGCATGCACATACACTTTTTGTAGTTCTACTTATTCTCTAGATAGATTTGAACACTATATCTCTGAGGCTAAAGGAAAGAGGGCTCTGATGCCAAGCATTCAAATTCCATCTCTACATCTATGTTTTCTGTGTGACCTTAGCAAATTATTCAGTATCTTCTGCCCGACTGTGAACACTAATGCATACTTCACAGGGTTGTTGAGAGGATTAAATATATTAATAGAATAACCACTTAGAATAGTACCTGCACATAGTAAACACTACATATTTTAAGCTATTGTTATCAAGGTCATCATAATTGTCATCTCCATCCCACCCAGATAATTTCTTGAACCTCAGTAACTTCATAGGGCCAAGAATTATTATCTGAAGGAATCCCTCTCTCCTAGGACTGGAAAGGTCCCAAGAAGCCCAAATTTTACTCTCATTATATGGAGAAAATTGCTAAATTATATCTAAGGCCCAAATTTTACTCACATTATCTGGGAAAAATTGCTAAATTATATCTAAGTAAGCTAATTTCTATGTCCTGGTAATTTCTAAAACATACATGCCATTGATACTGTTTTTTAATTGATGAAGTAAATTGAGTACAGGAATTATTCGTAGAGGAATAATTTAGAGTTCTTATTTTGGTAACTAGTTTGGCTCAAAAGCTAGTTTTTAGAAATTGCCTAAGAGCAAAATATATAACCTACTATATTTGAAATGTCTCAGCTAAACCTGCAAGATCAAAATGTGTCCAGATTTTGTTAAAATATGACACCAACTATCACTATATCCCACCACTATCTCACCCAATGCCTTTTACCCAACAAATAATTTAACACTACATATATAGAATACTAACAGGAAAGACATTTATACATTGACTAATCTAATTAATAAATATTGACTGTCTTTGTGTGTAAGATGCTGTAGATATAGTTGGGAATACAACATACAAATAACACTGCTTTCATGGAGCTTACAGTCTATAGGAAATCAGAAAGAAAAGAGAAATATATAATATGTCATTTGGTGACAAAGTCTATGAAGTCTGTCTTAGTCCATTTGTGTTGCTATAACAAAATACCTGAGACTGTATAATTTATAAATAACAGAAATTTATTTCCCATATATTTCTGGAGGCTGGGAAGTCCAAGACCAAGGCACCAGCAGGTCCAGTCTCTGCATCCAAGATGATGTCTTGTGCTCTGTACCCTCACATACTGGAAGAGCAGAAGAGAATGAACCCATTCCTTCAAGCTCTTTTATAAGGGCCCTAATCACATCCATGAAGGCTTTGTCCTCATAACTTAATCACCTCCTAATAGCCTCACCTCTTAATACTATTACATTGACCATTAAGTGTCAACACATGAATTTTGGGGACCGTGCTGAGAGGATAGCAAAGACAAATAAAGCAAGGATGGGGCTAGGACATGCAATAAGTCCTGTACTTTTACTTAGTGTTATATGGGAAGACCTCACTGATATTTGCACAGAAATTCAAGAGAGGTGGTGGAATGAATGAGTCCAGCATGTAGCTAGGTAGAAGAGACAGCAACACAAAGACTTTGAGATGGGACCATGCCCAGCATGCTTGCTTGAGATAAAAGAGATCAGTGTGGCTGGAAAGGAGAGAACATAAAAGGCAGTAGTAGATGGTGTCAGAGAGGAGTCAAATGATGAAGAGCATTGTAAGCAATTACATGCACTTTTGCATTTACTTGACTGAAATGGGAAACCAAGGAAGGGTTTTGAGCAGAGGAATAACAAGAACTAGGTTATCTTTTAGAAGGATCACATTGGTTGCTGTATGGGCAATAATGGTAGTAGGGCAGGTATAATAAAATGAGGAGACTTATTAGGAGTAATTACAATAATCCGGATGAAAGATGATGATGTTTTAGACTAAGATGATGGCAATGAAGTAGATAAGAAGTGGTAGGATTCTCAGTATATTTTAAAGGTGCAAGAGAAAATGGTTTATGCCATTCAAAAATCTAGGCATGCATATTAGAGTAACACAAAACAAGTGAAAGTATATTAGAAATTTTACTTAAATATTTAAATTTTGAATCAACAATAATTTCCAAAAGTATGAAGTTGAAAAGCTTCCCTGGGGAGTAACATGAGACCATCAGAGAGATTTAAAAAGGACACAGAGAAACAGGACACCATTGTGGGTTTTCTGAACAGGAAAATGAAAAAAGTAGAAGAGGAAGATTGTTGAATTTGTTGTTAAATACTTGATCCATCTCGACTTTTCTCAAATTAAAAGTCTGAAACAATAATACATGCCTTTAAATATTTTGTGAGGCCAAAATACTAGTTTATGTGCACTACCTTAAGACATAATGACGAAAGTAAAATCGTGCCTTTTACCTCGGCAAAGGTCAAATTCTCTCTAGAATGGAATACCCAGTTCTAGGCTAATATTGTAACTCCACAGACCAGGTGTGCCTCTGAGCAACACCATCAGTGGGCAACCACCACTCTGATTTATGTTTGCTGCATTCTTTTGAGTGTTGAAGAAACCTGAATTATCTGTGAATTGAGCTTTAACTGGTAACACCTCAATTCAAACACAATCTTTTTCTAAAGAACCAAAGAAGTACAAACGTGTACAGGAAATGAATTTAGAAGTGAAAGGCAAAAAGGCCAGAACCCTCCAAAAAAGGCCCTCAAAAAACAAATAGGCAGACAGCAATGATTAAATTCAGGGACATTTAAATTTTCTCAGCATTGGACTTTTCCTGCATTAAAAATTGTAAAAGGTTCAGAGAAAAATAGCAAAGGTAGTTAAAGACTTGGAAAGTGAATTTTAAGGTATTTTAAGAATACTGGGTAATTTAAGCTGAAGAAAAGCTAACAAATACGTGACATGAATTTGCTTTTTTAAATGAACATATCAAAAATTAGGATTTACTACTAAAACTGATGCAGGGTTTTTCTCAGTCACTTAGCCAGAGACCTCCAGCCAGCAACACCACTTCCCAGGCCTTGCTCAAGATGGGGTTCACCACAGAAGATGCCCTGTCCACTCGGTCCCTTGGGCTATGCCTGGCCTGCCCTCCAGCATGGATCCCGCAATCACTGCAACTGCATGCTCACCCCTCAGTGGGAGTGGGTGTGTAAGTGAACGTCAGGTCCAGCCATCCATTCCACGCTCCAGCACAAGAACAGACTCCATGCAGGGCTTACAGCTGGACCAGGCATGTCGCAAGCCACTTGCACAGTGGACTCCAGTGTCCAGATAAGGGGAACATAAGGATGCCCAGGCAGGGGTGCCCACAACCATGACGCCCCAGAGCTGGGGTGTTACAGCATACTAATTAGCTTTTTCAGTCCTGCTGTTCACAGCTCAATGGATGGCAGTGCATTAACAGGTCTGTCAGCCCCTTGCCCTGCTCCAGCCTGTGGCTCTGGGGCTGACTCAGTCCTGCTGCTGCTTTCTGTTGTATGGGGTAGCTGCCCTCCACTGGCAGAGGGAAGGGGGCCACAGTGTTACAGTCTTTTCTGTACCCACGTTCGTGGGTACTGAGCCCTTGTCCCACATCCAAGAAGAATGAGGATAGATTCACAACTAAATGGTGATGGGGGGGAGAAGAAGTTTATTGAGTGAGGAAACAGCTCTCAACAGAAAGGGGACACGAGCATGGTCTACCACCCATAGTCCAGTGGTCTCTTTCTCAGAGTGGTTGACTTCCAGGCTTTCATGGGCTCAGAATGGACAGTGCATGCTGATTGGTTTGTGAGTATGCAAAAAAGGGTAAATCAAAGGCATCGTTCAAAGGTGGGCATGACAGTGTAAAAAACCAATTAGGGAAGGGTAGGTGTATGTAACCTACGTGAAGGGTGAGGATTAATCAGAGTAAAGCATGCCAAACAAGAAGACAGGTCCTCAATCTGGTCGGTGGATTTATCTGAGACTTGTAGCTTGGCCTTTAGGCTTTAAACTCTCTTTGGTTTGAAGGTGGGGTTTCACTGGGGACCTGCCCCTGTCTGCCTAGGATTTGTCTGCCTCCTGCTGCTATCAAAACCATGTGCACTAAGAACCCATCTGACAACAGTTGCAACCCATCACCTTGCCTAGCTTAACCCTCTATCACCCAGAGTGATAGTTTCAAAAGTTTCTGCAGGCAACATCAGTATTTACAAACAAATTCATGTAGTTATTATGAATTATTAATCATAAATAATAAAATGTTACCTGACACTCTCTTGGTGGCTATCTCATTTATTTCTGATGCAGAATTGCTTTCTTAACACAAATCTGACAGGCTTTTTCTATGAGCGTGTCTGAAAGGGGATTCACTGACAGTGAAAACTCATATAAAAAAATGCCTCCACTGGAAACCATCATTCTCAGCAAACTATCACAAGAACAGAAAATCAAACACCGCATGTTCTCACTCATAGGTGGGAACTGAACAATGAGATCACTTGGACTCTGGAAGGGGAACATCACACACCAGGGCCTATTATGGGGAGGGGGGAGGGGGGAAGGATGGCATTGGGAGTTACACCTGATGTAAATGATGAGTTGATGGGTGCTGACGAGTTGATGGGTGCAGCACACCAACGTGGCACAAGTATACATATGTAACAAACCTGCATGTTGTGCACATGTACCCTAGAACTTAAAGCATAATTTTTTAAAAAAATGCCTGCCAAAAATGGGGGAAAACTTTAGCTAAAAACCTATATAAAAGAATCAGATCAAATTATCAAAGAACACTGGTTCATCTTGAATAATTATTCATGTTAAAATGAATGAAGGCACTTTCTATAGGGAAGGCCAAGTCTTCCAGGGAAACTATCATGGAAATAGATTAAGTTTCTCTGTAAAAATTCACTTGTGACAAAGACTATCATAGCTCTTGAAAATGTGTATAATTCATGTTATTTTGCTATGTTCTAACTTCTAAGTATACTCCTATTACAGTGTTTGGAGCTGAGAAATGCTGTAACATAGGCTTATAACACTATTAGTATGCTCATACACTCTTATTCTTCAGTATAATAAATATTCAATTGCTATGTTTCTCCTTGCACTATTATAAATATGATATTGGGAAGACTGTCACAAATTCACTTGATGATATATGTCATAGGATCAATTAACACAATTTTAGTCACAATGAAAACCTGAAATGAAGATATTAAAAATTATTGTAATAAAAATAATTATATTTATTGAGTCCCAATATGTGACAGACATTTTATGTATATTATTCTTAACCTCACAATAGCCCCACTGGTCCTTATCATTATCTTCATTTTCACATAAGGAATTCTATTTACATAAACCTAATTTCTTGAAGGAAAAAGAGCCAGGAAGTGATAATGCTGATATTTGAAACCTCACAAATTTGAATTAAAAGTTGTTGAACTTCCTACTATTCACATCATCTTTTTAGTAGCATTTTTTCAGTTTATTTGTTTATATTTATGTTGAAGTCATTTTTGTTTAGTTGATGACATTTAAGAATACTGAAAATTGAAAATTTGGTTTGTTAAAAATTCTATTTTGATATATTTTTACAAAATCAATGTGTATGGGCAGAATTTTTAAATGATATTTTGGGAACTTTACTTCTGTAGTGTTTTACTACAAATGCCATTTTCAAAAGTCGATATGATTTTAGCATGAGACTTGGATAAATTGTTCATTCCATTCTACAAAACAAATGACTGGAGGATTTATCTTTCAGTCAGACTTGAAAAGAACAGTAATTAAGGACATCAGCTCCAACTAAAAAGCAAGATTTGCTAGGTTTCTGGGGAAGAATAACTGCTGGCATAGCCAAAGTGGGAAAACAGCTCACACAAGAGAAGGCATTCAGGAGAACACTGACTCTGAAATCTGACCTCCTGGCACCACCTAAGGACATTCCTGGAGCCAGTTTAAGCCCATGAAAATATCAACATTGATTTCAAATCCAAAGACACATATGCATTTCTTGTTTCTGGGAGTGAAACACTTATCAAACAAAATATTTGTCTCTCAGGATTAGGCTGAAAATTCACTCCCTCTTAAACAAATGAAGCAAAACAAACACAGTAAAATTCAGAGGCTAGATTACTTCTGAATTACCTAGATTAAACCAAGCCATATAGACTGTGTGCTGAGCGCAATTTGTGGGCAAAACCCTAGAGTTATCTACCAGGCTGCCACTGTATTGATTCAGTATTTCTGCTGTAATGAGTACAGTGAAAAAAAAATCCAGTAGTGAGCTAAGCTGCTTATGAATCAAAAGACTTTCTTTGATGCATCTTAATACTATTTTGCTGGGACACTTGCCCACATTTCCTACAGCTGTTCCAGGGAGACAGAACTGGGCTACTAGGAATAGTGTCAGTTACACTGAGAGAGAAAATGACAGGGGTAGGCTTGTCTTGGTTCTTTCTGAAAGTGGTAATTTTAATGGTGACCAGGATATGTAAGAAGTATATTTATATTTTCATCACTTCCTGAGCCATCATATTTATATTCAACTTAAGTTGGTTTTAAACAAAGAAAGAAACAATAATCTAAAACACTCAAGAAAATATATGAATGCAGAGACACTTCTATTGAAAAAGAACATTTTCATTTCATGGTTGATTTTTCTCTGTCACAGAGAAGGCAATGAAATATATGACAACACTTCTATATTTTCCTCTTCTGCAATAAGCACAGAGGCATACACATTCAGATACCTTATAAATCACACTTGTTAATATTCACCAACCACAGAATCAAAACCTGTAAAGGCTACATCTGATCAGAATATTTTGATTGCAATTAGGTCTTATGTAGACAGAAAACCTGACTTACATTTGCTCTTGAGAAAAATATTGGCTCTTATAAATGAGATATTCCTGTATAATTTTGGTTTAGATGCTACTTTTCCAGGGCACAAATGATGTCATCAGGACCTGATTTCTCTGAGTTGAAAAGTATGTAGGATTTTAAGTTAAATCAGGATTCCAGGTCCAAGTCTTTTTATAGGGGAATATTAGGGAAAGCATAAATTCAGTGAATTTCAATCAGCTTGTCTGAAAATTAGAGATAACAGCCCCCTGAAGAAGGATCAAATGAGAATGTACAGAAAACTGTGGCTATAACTCCAAGGTATCATAAGAACATTAAAGATAAATGCATATGACTTTCCTCCTGATAGAGCGTATCAAAGAAATTCCAGCTTTGGGAGCCAAGTGAGCTGGTGGAAGAGATAAAAGTGGGGAAGTAGGGAGGAATGTTTAGAAGAATCATCAAGGAGCATGACAGTACTGGGTGGCTGGTGACAAAGGAGCAAGAACACCAGGAATCTGGAGCATGGCACGACAAGGGAAGTGAGAACATTAGAAAAAACCATGTGGGAGAGTTTTAATATGCCCTTTCTTGTTTACGTAGATGTACGTTACAAATTCAACTATTCAATGATGTTTTTTAAAACGAATATCTCAACCAGCAGCTGCCAAAACCATCACTGAAACTCAAAAGTCCTTTTCTGTAGCCTACACCTTGGACAATATGCTTTCTCTTTGGTTAATAAGAGAAATCACCTGAAGTTAGAATTCTACAGAAAATACATTTTTACAATAGAAAATATCACCCTAGTACTGACATCTAGCTGGTGAGAAAGGAAATAAGATATTTGCAGGCTTGTATTTCTTCGCTCTGTGAACAAATGTGCATTGAAAATCAGTGACTATGCGGTGAGCACTGTGTACAGCAACCTCCCCCATATGCATAGTTTCGCTTTCTATGGTTCCAGGTACCCACATTCAACCACGATCTGAAAATATTAAATGAAAAATTCCAGAAATAGCAATTCATATGTTTCAAATTGCACACCATTCTGAGTAGCGTGATGAAATCTCATGCGACTCAACTCCATCTGCTCAAGATGTGAATCATCCCTTTGCCCAGGAGATCCATGCTGTCTACACCACCTCCCATTAGCCACTTAGTAGCCATCTAGATGATCAGCGCAACTATGGTTGTATCACCATACTTGTGTTCAAAGAACACTTATTTTATATCACAGCATCCACAAAATGCAAGAGTAGTGATGCTGGCAATTTGACTATGCCAAAGAGAATCTGTCAAGTGCTTTCTATGAGTGAAGAGGTAAAAGTTCTCAACTTAATAAAGAAAGCAAAAAAATTGTATGCTGAGGTTGCTAAGATCCATGATAGAAATGAATCTTCTATCTGTGAAATTGTGAAGAAGGAAAAAGAAACGTGTGCTAGTTTTGCTGTCACACCTCAAAATGCAAAAGTTATGGCCACAGTGCGTGATAAGTGCTGAATTAAAATGGAAAAGGCATTAAATTTATGGGTGTAAGACATGAACAGAAATGTGTTCCACCTGATGGCAATCAGTTTCAGGCATCCACTGGGGGTCTTGGAATATATTCCTCCAAAATAAGGAGGACTACTGTGTACAAAGATAAATAAAAACATTGTCCCTATTTTCTTGTAGCAGCCTAGTAAAGAAAATTTACAAATATAAATAATGAAAATATAATGTAAAAAATTGACTAATGGATATCGACATGCTATAAAGGCATAGAGAAGTATCTGTCTCTGCAGAATTTGGGGAAAGGAGTCACAGAGAAAATATTTGAGGTGATCATGAAGACAGAGAGGGTGCTTATGGGAAATGAGGGGGTGGTCATCCAGGAATAAGGAAGGACATGCACAAAGTCACATGAACCTGAAAGTAGACTGGTATGTTGCTCAGGGTGACTAAATCATGAAAGCATTGAGCCATGATAATATGAAAATCACATTTAATAGGATATTGTATATTTAGGCCTTATCCTGGGGAAAAGAAATTCTAAAAGGTATTTTAAATCAGAAGGGAATATGATCAAATTTACATTTTAGAATGCTAACTCTGGAAAGATTGCAGAATGTGGATTGGTGTTTAATGGAGATAGCACACAAAAGCAGACATATTGAGAAAAAGTACAGTTACTAGTTGAAAAATATTTAGGATATAAGTTCTATTTTTTTTATTTATTTATTTCTTTTTTAATGAGACAGAGTCTTGCTCTGTCTCTGTCACCCAGGCTGGAGTGCAATGGTGCCATCTCGGCTCACTGCAACCTCCGTCTCCCAGGTTCACGCCATTCTCCTGCCTCAGCCTCCCGAATAGCTGGGACTACAGGCGCCCGCCACCATGCCTGGCATTTGTGGGGGGAGGGGGGGGATTTTTAGTAGAGATGGGGTTTCACCATGTTAGCCAGGGTGGTCTTGATCTTCTGACCTTGTGATCCGCCCACCTCGGCCTCTCAAAGTGCTGAGAGCCACTGCACTCGGTCTAGGATATAACTTCTAAAGGCTATGTGGCCATATTAATCAGGATTCTCCAGAGAAATAGAACCAATAGGATATATAGATATGTAAGAGAAGACTTAGGGGAATTGGCTCTCGCAATTATAGAGGCTGAGAAGTCCCATGATAGGCCACCTACAAGCTGGAGGCCACCTAGAAGGCCAGTAGCACGGCTGATATGATTTGGCTCTGTGTCCTCACACAAATCTCATGTTGAATTGTAATTCCCAGTGTTAGGGGAAGGATCTGGTGGGAGGTGATTGGATCATGGGGGTTTCCCCCTTGCTGTTCTCGCAGTAGTGAGTTCCCACAAGATTTGATGGTTTAAAAGTGTGTGGCACTTTCCTCTTGGCTCTCTCTCCCTCCTGCTCTGCCATGATAAGACCTGCTTCCTTCACCTTCCACCATGATTGTAAGTTGCCTGAGGCCTCCAGCCATGGAGGACTCAGTACAGCCTGCAGAATTGTGAGTCCATTAAACCTCTTTTCTTCATAAATTACCCAGCCTCAGGTAGTTCTTTACAGCAGTGTGAGAACAGAGCAATAAAATAGCCCAGTTCAAGTCCAAAATCCTCAGAACCAAGTGGTGAAACTCAGAATCATTGTGTAACTCTCAGTCCAAGGACAAAGGCCTGAGAACCCAAGGCATAGGGGCCTCAGGAGGAGTTGGTGTAAGTCCTGGAGTTCAAAAGCCAGAGAGCCTAGGGTTCTGATGTCCAAAGACAGGAGAAAAAGAAATGTGTACCCCAGCTCCAGAAGAGAAAGAAACTCACTTTTTTGTTACATCTGGGCCCACAACTGATTGGATGGTGCCCACCTACATTGGAGGTCATCTTCCTCGCTCAGTCCACTGCCTCACAGGCCAGTCTCCTCAGGAAACACTGTCAAGACACACATAGTAATAATCCTTTACTTGTTCTCTAGATAATCCAGTCAAGTTGACACCTAAAATTAACCATCACAGTGGCTGACTGGGTTTAGAAGATAATAGGATGGCGCTCAGAATGAATCCCAGTAAATTGTAATAGTGTCATTGATAGCATGTAGGCTTTGAGGAAGGAGAAAATATTTGGAGGTCATTAGAGGTATCTCTGTGCTATTCCAGGTAGTAAAATAAACAAGTCTGGAGCCTAGGAGAGAGTTCTGAGTGAGAAAGATATTTGAGGATCATTATCATACACTAGAAATTATGCAAATAATATAATTTCCATGGAAAGAAACCATGCAGGATAAGAAAATCTGTAAACAGTGAATGAGGGAGGAGTAAATACAGGTAAGAAACTGGAAAGATTGACTGTGAAGAAATGGAGTATTATCTCCTTTTGGGTGCCCCCCAAAATGCTTTTACATCCTTAGAACCTAGCATGATAAACAGCACGTAGCAGAATTTGCTAGGCTGTGAAATCCTACAGAAAATGAATTATATGTTATTTATCACTTTATCCTTAAGATACAGTTAGTGTCTGGTTCTCAATTAACTAACAAATGAAAGAGGGGCGGGGAGAGAGAAACAAAGATGATGGGGTTTGGGAAAGTAGTACTGCTAGAAGGAAAAAATCGGGCAGAAGAGATATTATTTAGAATGGGAAAGAGAACAGAACAAGTTACAAATTTATGGGGCATGAGTCTGATATGAATAAATGATTCATATGAAATGAAATTATTCATACTAATATGAATAAGTGATTGAATAAACAAAAAATGTGGGAGAAGAGATAAATCTTTCTTACAGAAATATTCCAAATCATATATAGAAATGCTCTTCTTCCCTTGAGTGTAAGCTGGACTTCATCATTCTCTTTGAAACAATCGAGGATAGAAAGTGGAAAATAGTAACTTTACAGCAGAGAAACCTGGCAAACACTACTTTAACCATGTGATTAATGCTAACATAAGCAGTGATGCCACATTGATCTCATGTACCTCCTGGTATAACATGATGATGTCACTTTATCTCTGTGGTGTTTGTTTTTCCCAAAAGTTCATAACCTCGAGTTATGAGACTACCACCAGACAAATGCAAATTGAGGAGCATTCTATAAAATAACTAACCATTACTCCTCAAAACTATAAAGACAGTGAAAAACAAAGAAAGACTGAGAAACCATCACATATCACAAATGGCCAAAGAGACATGATGACTAAACACAATGTGGTATCCCCTTTAGATTGGATCCTGGAACACAAAAAGGACATTAGTGTAAAAGCTAGGGAAATGCAAATAAGGACAAGAGTTTAGTTAATAGCAATATACCAAAGATGGTTCCTTAGTTTTGACACATGTATCTGGTAATATAAGATGTAAATATTAAAGGAAACTGAGTGAGGGGCTGTGTTGGTTTCCTAGGTCTGCCATAACAAATTCCTACAAACTGAAAACCACAGCACATTTTCTCATAGTTCTGGAGGCCAGAAGTCTGGAATCAAGGTAGGAGCAGGGCTATTTCCTTCTGGAGGCTCTGAGGGAGAAGCCATTTCATGCCTTTGACATAGCTTTTGACATAGCTTTTGGTGGCTGCTAAAAATCTTTGGTGTTTCTTGGTTTGTAACTGCACTTCAATCTCACATAACCTTCTTCAAGACTTCTCCTCCCGCCCCCACATCCCATGTGTGTGTCTTTTGCTTTTTGGTCTCTTATAAGGACATTCATCATTGGATTTAGCCTTCTCCCTAGTATCAAGATGATCCCATCTTGAAATCTTTAATTTTATCTTCAAAGACCCTATTTCCAATTACGGTCACATTCACAGGTACCAAACTTTTGAGTTACTATACAACCCACCATAGGCATACTTGGGAAATCTCTGCACAGTCCTTGCAACTTTTCTGAAACTAACAAATTATATCAGAATAAAAATTTATTTATAAAGAGCAAGGGGACAGTGGTTAAGTGGAATCAGTACAATGGAGGTGTAGCCTTAGATATTTAAAAAGATACTTCCTTAGTGACAAAAGGAAAGAAGGGAGTAATAGGATGAATATAGATGTTTGTAGGCATTTAGGAGAGATATTAAGATTATGTGTGGCAAATGAATCTCATTCTCTCTAAATGGGAGGCAGGACTTTAAAAGAAAACAAAAAGTGTTTGGAGACACATACTGGGACCTCTGAGGAAAGGTATACAAGTATTGGAAAGTAGGAAGCAGTAGTTCTCAGAAACAGCACTGATAAGCCTTGAGGTCTAGTTAAGGTCACAAACCATGAGCAAGCAACAGTCCCAGTTCAGTGTGGTCATTTACACTAGCAGCCCTCTGCAGCTTAGGCAGAATACAGTGACAGATCAGCAGGCTGGTGAGAACAAGCTGAAATGTTTGATCTAGAATACAGGCTAGGCAGGAAAGCAAGTGAGTAAAGACTGTCAGTGTCAGAGCAGTCCTCTCAAACATGTATGTGCATATGAAGCATTGGGGGACCTTATTAAATTGCAGACAAGGTGGGGAGAGGGGTCAGAGAATCCTACATTTCCAACAAGCTCCCAGGTAAGGCTGACACTCCTACTGCTGGTCCACAGAACTCATTTTGAGTAGTAAGAACTCAAAGAACTTAGAGATCTCCAGGAAGTCCAAATGCAGTCTAAGAAAGGCACAAAACTGCAGAAAGAAATGAAACTGTGGAAATTCAAGAGCTCATATTTCTGAAATGGACTAGTGTTTGAGGATGATAAAGTTTAGGTAGTGGCCATAGGCATGACTGCCTGAAGTCAAGTAGCAAAGAACCTCGTTTGAAGAACAGATAGAGTGTTAGGTGGGTCCTCTCTGGAGACACTGAGGCTACGTGGGATGAGGATAATTTGAGTCGAGAGGAAAACTTAACTGAGTATTAATTTCTTTAATGCATCTGGAAAAGAGAGACCTTGAGACTACTGAAGGGTGATATAACCTGGGGAGACTGAAAGGCAGGTAGATGTCGGTTCATGTTTTGGAAGAAAACCATGTGGAAAAAACAATGGATACCTGGAGTTAGTGATTAACCCAGGAGACACAGGGAGGTGGTAGAGAGGTTCCTGACTAAAGATTTGGAGGAAAGCTTTCCAAATAAGTTTCATTAGCAGCCTGAATTTACTAACAAATTCCAATTTAAAAAGAAGGTAGTCAGCAAAGGCAATGATTGTAAAGAAAATTGAGGCTGCAGCATGAACTTTTGCAAGGATGCAGAAGGTTGGAGTGAGACAGTGAGCATGAAAGAAAGAGAAACCATTTTGTGGCACTTGCCCTTCAGATGAGGACTGGGAAAGCCGAATGGAAGAAGGAGAGTTGAGAGCTAGAAAGGAGAGCCGTAAGTGAAGTCAACATACTCCTGCGACTCAGGAAAAGTCACTAAACAAAAAATTACTTCTCTCAGGAAACACAATTTCTAGTTGTGCACGAGTATGAAAACAAGAAACAGCAAGAGCACTTCTTTGACTGACAATCTTTTAGTCCGCAGAAAGATGGTATCTGCTCAGCAGCAGCGGATTGAGGACTTTACAGTAGTGCGATTATCAGATTTATTTTAAATTCTGATACATAAAAATGTAGGGTTTTTTTTACCTCCTGCTGTTGATTCTCATGGAAACTATACTTATCGTACGTTTGGGAAATGCAGCCCAGGGCTCTGCGATGACTGACAGGAGTGCTAACACTGGATGTAATCCAGGATGGCGGATTAGAGAGGAGACCTTTACAGCTCCCTTGCATTCTAATTAGCTGACAGTCATGAAAGATGTAAGCTCCAGACATTGACATTGTCACTTCAGGCAAGGACAAAAGTCATCTAATTTATATTAATATGAGAAAAGTTTAAGTCTGCCCATTTAAAATGGGAGAGTTTAGGCAAACTTTCATTAGCTTCTCTGGCTGACAAATGAAATGATGCAAGACTGTAAAAGACACATCATTTTTCTATAAATTAATAGAGATTGGAAATCATCTTATGGTAAATCACCTCTTTTATCAGCAGAAATATCTCCGAACTGGAACAAAAACGGGAATATTTCATTATCTTAAAAATCTTATTCTTGTCATTTTTAAAGCTATTTACATTATTGTCTATCCCATGAATTAACATTAGGAGAAAATACATTTGTGGATATTTGTGAAATTTGGAGATAAAAGTGAAGATGTTTGTATCCTTAAATATATGCATTTATTTTTAGTGTTTTATTCTCCCTTATATTAGTAGTTTTAAAACTATAATACTATATGTAACATATATTTTACTATAATATGCAATAGTACACATTACATAGTTAACATAGTATACTTACAGTTTTAAACTCTTCAATTCAATCTCCCTTAATTTTATTGTACTTTTGCCTACAGTGATCTAAAGACATAAGATCAAGGCTTATATTTCATTATTAAGATAAATCTTACAGCTTTAAAAAAAAAAAAAAAAAAAAAGCACAGTACTTTTACCATGTTCATGGGTTAGAATAAAGTATTGCAAGAAGGTTTCTCAATAATTTAGGAAACATTTACATTCCCTAGAATTTCACTGATTGATCTGGTTAAAAAGCAAATCAACAATTGTTGTACTTTCAAAAAGGACTCAAATGCAACTTGTTTTCTAACCAATGAGTCTTGGACTCAGACTTAAAACCATTATTGACCTTTACTGTGTCCCAGAAAGTGTGTTAAATATTTGATTTACAAAAGGGATAAAACACAACTCCTATTCTTAGAGAGTATATAGCTTAAAGATGAGAATATGTAGGAATTATGAAGATCATTGCCCATATGGCAGGATATGATTAAATGAGAGACACTGATCTGATTTCTATTACTGAACTTTCAAACTATGTTTCCTTAAAATATTTTCTCTCTAGAATCACTACCAAATACTTTGTCCTACACAAAGACCCAATTCACTCTAGGATGAATTACTGAGGCCTACTAGTGTCAACATCTCAGTCATAAGCCATTTCTTTTAGAATCTGGCACACAGTAGGGACTCAACAAATGATGAATGAGTGACTCAAGGAAAGTTGAGAGAAAATGTAAAATACAAACTATTCCTCAGGTACTTCTTCATCTGAAAACATGCACAGTTTAAGTACAGATTAAATTAATTCAAATTAAATGAAATTAATTTCATCACTGTCTCTTAAAACAGAGAAAAAATGCCCAACTAAATTATCCTGGCAAATTTCCTTCAGAAGCAGTAATATTTTCTCCATTAATTATTCATTTTATTCATATAAATGTCTATAAAGTGGTGTTAGAATAATTTTCTCAGTAATGTTATCTTCGATGTATGCCTTCCTCATGTTTTTCACTAATTATCTTATTTTTTACAGTAACTATTTTCAAGAAATTGGAAGCAACATGTAGTGTCCTACATCAATTGACGAGTGACATTAACCCTCAATATTTCCCTCCTATAGACAAAACTTGCTCTTTAATCTCTCTCTGTTCTCAGAGGATGTTGCTCTTTTCCTTGACAATCTTCTTCAAATAATAATGCCATGTGCTAAGCCAACCCTTACCATAAAAATCCATTTCTTTATTCAGGTTATTTCTGCTAATTTGGAATTATTATCTTTAATTCTTTTCTCCATTTTAACATCACTTTTTAAAACCTGATACTGTAGAGTAGTAAGAATAAGTTACGAAAAATTATAAAAAATATTTGATAGTCCAATTTAGTGATATTTTTACCTGCTTTTTTTTTCTCCCATGCACTTGTTCTCAGTTTAAAGCCTGGGTAAGCATGCTGTCTATTTCTATGCCTGCCAGAAGGCAGCTACAAAAGTAAATTTCAAGCAACAACTGAAAAAAGGTAACAAAAGGCGTAATACATATTAATAAACCTGAAAATATTCAACCGACAGCCTATTATTATTCTTCACATCAAAGAAAACACAGGGACTGAGTCTCAGAAGCAAAAATGAGGGGAAAAATATAACAACAACAGAACTTGGAAATTAGATGAAACATCAGAAGGCTGAAAGGAGTTCAGGAAAAGAAGTCAAAATATCCAGAAGGAAGTAGAAGAAATGAGTATGACAAAACTTATAAATATGCTATAGTACTAGGCAATTGGTAGCTATACTGACGCAGAATTCACATGATTTTTTTTTTTTTTTGAGACGGAGTCTGGCTCTGTTGCCCAGGCTGGAGTGCAGTGGCACAATCTCAGCTCACTGCAACCTCTGCCTCCCGGGTTCAAGCAATTCTCCTGCCTCAGCCTCCCGAGTAGCTGAGATTACAAGCATGTGCCACCATGCCCAGCTAATTTTTGTATTTTTAATAGAGACAAGGTTTCACCACATTGGGCAGGCTAGTGTCAAACTCCTGACCTCAGGTGATCTGCCCATCTTGGCCTTCCAAAGTGCTGGGATTACAGGCGTGAACCACTACGCCTGGACCACATTATTTTATAATAAGTTCTTCTTTACTTCAAAAAAAATTAATTCCTTTAGGCTTCACCTCTTCAATTTAATGCCTTTAGTACTTTTAATGTGAATTAACTTAATAACTAGTTATTCATGTAGTCATTCATCAGAAGAAAAATATCCTAAGTGGTTAAAAAGAAATGCAACTGACTTCTAGAAAATTTTATTCCAGTGGACCACGCTCTCTATGAGAAAAAAAACAATCATCAAATCACGTATATCGTGGAACTTCCTATTGTTCCAGTTTCTTTCCCATTATAAGGTCCAACTATTTTATCTTTGTTATCATTTCTTCAGATTTCAGGCAAGATGTAAAACACAAGTCACACACAAAATGTTATCAGAAAGAATGAGCAAGATACTACACAACTTGTTACTGGGGTACTGTCTACTTTACTCCACAAGGTGCACTGAGCAGAAGCTCCAGAAAAATCCTGCAAAGGCAAAGACTCTGCCTTGATTCACCCTGAATTCCCACTACCCATTACTGAAACAGTGCCTGGCACACAGGCATTGAGAGAACACAAACTAGGATCAGAATGCTGTAACAAAGCCATTCACAAAACTAGTTCACTGGTTAGGTGTGTCTTCAGTGACAACCTTCCATATTTTCCACTATTCATTATTCAGAATTTAGGGAATAGTGTATTTATAAAATGAATAGTAAAGTTATACTAGGAATATTATATTCATGGTATATTCATATAACAAGATATTAACATTGATAAAACAATTTCTCCAAAGAGTCAGAATTAGTGACAAACATTAATTTAATAGAAGGTAGGTTATACCTTTAAAAGGCACAAAGAATGTGGTGAATTTGCTGGTTCATAGCTCAAAAACATGAAAAAATGCAGGGGGTTTCCCATCTACGAAGCAATGGGGAAATTTTACAGAATCAGGCAAAAAATAAGTGAACTGATATTCTATAAAATAAAAATTTAAAAGACAACTCCAACAGTCAAGGTAAATCGGATTCACAGCATTTAATTGGGCATAATTTGAAGCATGTACTTAGTACTAGGATGCCTGAATAAGAATGAAAAGGGCTGCCTGATAATGGATTGCCAGATATGGAAAGGAAGGCAGAAAAGCTGTAAAAGTGTAAGCAAACCAGGGCAAGCAATGCTCTGTTAGGACAGGAGACATTTTAAAGAGCAACATACGGCTGGGCGCGGTGGCTCAAGCCTGTAATCCCAGCACTTTGGGAGGCCGAGACGGGCGGATCACGAGGTCAGGAGATCAAGACCATCCTGGCTAACACGGTGAAACCCCGTCTCTACTAAAAAATAAAAAAATTAGCCGGGCGAGGCGGCGGGCGCCTGTAGTCCCAGCTACTCGGGAGGCTGAGGCAGGAGAATGGCGTGAACCCGGGAGGCGGAGCTTGCAGTGAGCTGAGATCCGGCCACTGCACTCCAGCCTGGGCGACAGAGCGAGACTCCGTCTCAAAAAAAAAAAAAAAAAAAAAAAAAGAGCAACATACAAGGAACACTAGGATAAAGGCCGAGTTATAGGATAACTCATAAGAGGCAAACCAAGAGAAGTGGAGAGTCAGTACCTGTCTGATGAGTGTATGAGTGAGGAAACAAGTGAATGCATCTATGTTTTAGCTATTCTAAATAACTTTTAAAAATACTTTTGCTGTATAGAAATGGTTCTCTAAAGGAGGTAGTATAAGAACTCTGAGGGTCTTAAACCTAATGCACACGCCTGGGAGATTTTCTCCAGTAAGAAGATTCTTTATTGCGATGAACAAGCAGGCTGTGGATAGGCAGGATATTTTTAACATCTCTTTTGCACCGTTAAAGTAGATCACAAACAACTTTGACAAATCACAAGATGATGATGGCAGAAAGTATAAAAATAAATAAATCTGGCACTTTGGAAGGCAAGTAATAGACAAGAGCTGAGAAAGGAAAAACAGAAAGAGGAAGAAAAAAAGAGGATAAGGGAGGAGAAGGAAAGAAAATGAGAGAGAAAGGAGGTGAGGGGAGAGCAAGGGGATGGAAGTGAGAGCAGCAGGAGGCAGCCAAATGCACAGGCAGATGGGGGCGGGTCCCCAGTGAAACCCCACCGGCAAGCCAAAGAAAGTTTAAAGCCTGAAAGGCAAGCTGCAAGTTAAATCCCCAGATCTGATTAAGAACTTGTCTTCCCATTTGACACACTTTCCTCTGATTGGTCCCCACCCTTCACTGATTTTTCATATACTTACGCTTTCCTGATTGGTTTTCTACACTGTCATGCCCACTTTTGAGTGGTGGCTTTGCTTTACTTTTTTTTTTTTTTTTTTTTTGCATACTTACAAATCAATCAGCACACCCTCTACATTCTGAGTCCATAAAAGGCCTCGGACCCAGCCACAGGGGGAGAACTTTCCCGCCTTCAGGTAGGGGGACCAACCCCACATCCCCCCTCTGCTGAAAGCCATCTTCATCACTCAATAAAATTATTCTCTGCCTTACTCATCCTTCAATGTCCCACATGTCTTCATTCTTCATGGGCACAGTACAAGAGCTCAGGAACCAGCAAATATGTATACAAGCCATAACACAGGCAAGCTGGGGCACGCCAGCATGCCTGCGTGAGGCCTAGGTGGGATGTCGCTGGCTGGGAGTCCCCAGCTTGCAAAGTGACCAAGAAGAAAACTCCTGCATCAGAAGCAGAAGGGAAAAGAACCAGACAGTCTTAAGATTCCCCTCTGCTTGACCAAATTTCAGATAGGTTTCATCGGGACCTCTCTTTTCTGAGAGCATTTACATTACAAAACTTTTCATTGTATATTATTTCTCTGTCTTTTTGAAATGTGCGTAAATTTTTTAAAAGTCCCTTTCAGTTATGAATCCAGCAATCTCCTTCTCAAGGGCCTAGAACTATCCCTTTGACATGTAATCATCAAGGGAGATGGTACCCCTGTCTCCCTGTCCAACTTTGGTGGACAGCTTGCTCCAAGTTGTAAAACTATCTCCTGTCAGAGAGGAGAGGAAATTTACTCCTGAAGGAGTAAACTTTTACTTCTCCTTTGAGTAAAGCCAATTAGCAAACAAGCCTATGTTCTCACTCTCAGCCCAGCACATAAAAATTCTCTCATCCTTTGCTTCAGTGGAGTTGAGCTCAGACTGAGTCCTGGCCTCTCTCTCCTATTGAGATAGGCTTGAATAAAGTCTTCCTTGCCTGTTTAGCTTTGTCCAGTGCAATTTTTGCTTTGGCAGAAGGGAGGGGAGGGGAGGGGAGGGGGAAATGAGAGGGAGGAGGGGAGAGGAGGGCAGGGGAGGGGAGGACAGGGGAGGGGAGCACAGGGGAGGGGAGGGGAGGGGAGAGGAGAGGAGGGGAGGGGAGGGGAGAGGAGAGAAGAGGAGGACTCAGGGATCTTGATCAATAATTACTACTTTAAAAATGATAAATGAGAGCTATTTTAATTGCATGGTTTTAATTGCTCATTCAGTAGGTAGTAAAACTACAATTCAATCAAGCATGCTAAACCATTGAAAAATGAATGCATTACCAAGTATGAATAACTTGTTCATAATTCATTGAACCTGCCATAGGGCAGGCACAACTAAGAGGCATTTGGCAACCAAAGCAATGCAAGCTGGTTGTGAGGAGAAAGAAGCTAGGATGCCTAAGAACAGATAGAAGAGCCTACAAGCCACTGACTCAGATGCAGAGCTAGTCACTAAAGATGACTATTGGTCTGACGTTTACCGTCCCAACGTACTTCACACTTGCTTTAGGAAGTCACTGCACTCCAGGCCAGCAAATGGAGTATTGAAGCAGAAATCTGCAGCACATGTGCACTGAATTTTAGCAGATTTCAAGAGCACTTTCAATAGTCAGGGGGCAGAGAACTGAGTGGATCCTCCTGGGAGAAGGGCTCGGCAAAGACTCAAGGAAGAACTAGCCTGAGCAACAGGAGCCAAATACCAGTTAGGTGGCCTGAACAATTCCATGGGGTAAAAACTACAACTCAGTTGGCACATTAGTAAACCTGTGGCTTGCTTCAGGTATCCTTGGTATTTTGATTCTGTCAACAAGACTAATTCCAGATCCTAAATGCTAGGAGACAGAGACTATAAGTACATATCCCATTGCAATGATGGTCTTAGATGCTGGGCAGTAGGGATAGGAAACAACGATGGGCTGATGAAATGGGCTGAGCCTTCAGGTACAGAGAATCAGGATTAAAATTGGAAAGAACTGAAAAAGACTGTATCTAAACTGTCTTTATCTCTACTCCAAGATTCTGGTCACTTTTCTTATGAGCTTTTTAAGAACTTTTGAAAACTCCTGCTACTTTCTTCTCCAGGCACAATCATAGATATTTATTTAAGGGTGTGATACACTAAACTTTTTCATCAACTCACAAAATGTGAACCCTTCCTAGATAGCAAAACAGCACACTCCTATTGTCTTTCATTTCCAAGTGCCAGAGGGGAATTGCTTTTAATAAATACTTCTACACTGCACTTCAGTTGAATTGCTATCTTGTGAAAACAGGCCTGAGGAGAATAACACATTGCCAAATTCCCTCCAGCAAGTGCAAAATAATACTGTAGGTTCTGGCATAGAAATAAAATGGAAATCTGATTACTTTGTTTTATTCTATATGGAGATAATGTGTGAGCACATTTAAATACATAATTCAACGTATTTCAGCTATGGCCCTAGATGATGATTTAATGTCAGCCTTACACTAACCTTGTAACATGAGCGTTGCATTTAGAGCTGACAACTAAAAAGAGTTGATGAAACTTTATTTTATTTTCTGCAGAGCTAAGCAGACCTGTTTATTCCATTCTCAATGCCAACTACCACCATAAATTTCAGAAAACGAACCCTACCCAGAGAAGGCCATACATATTAATAAAGCTGAAAGAATTGTCTGTAACCATATTGGGATAGACTCTTCCCAGGAATAAAAAACAAATAAAATGTGGAGATAATTTTCATGGGTCAAATTATAGTAAGTGATGTAAGGTCCAAACAGATTTATCATACTTACCTTTAATTATATAAAATCCACAATTGTATTAGAGATATATAAATAGCTACTTTGGGGGGAAATATAGAATTGCTTCAGGAAAATGCAGTGTAGGGATATTTTGCATAAATGGTTAAAGAGTTAAGGAGGCCACTAGTAAGATATTAGGGAGAGAATATTAATACTTTTCAGTGATACTGTGGAAGAGCTCAATATTTTACACTGGGAAATAGTTTTAATGGTAAAAACTTTAAGCTGATAATTTTAAAAATTGGTTCCTTCCATTTTATGTATTTTACTTACCTCTTTGGCAGCAAGCATAGGCTGGCCCAGAAAATTGACACATTGACTACTTTTAATACTAACACTAATTTTCAGGCCACAGACATAGCAGATGATGCATTATTAGCAGGCTTCCAGAATCCCATAAGCCAATATGATAAAATGTTTCATAATACTCATGTAAAGCAATATTCACAGCTGAAAGGCAGTATCTTTACAAAGGTCAGTTTTTATAACTGCTACTTTTGTAACTTAGGGCCTAGAAAATAATTATATTACTTCCCACAACACATGAAAGGAACAAAAATGAAAATTTTAGGAGGTCTACACAGTCCAGCTGTTTTTACTTCTTTTCCTAAATAATATTTTAGCATGGAAATTTGCAGGTAAAGAAATTAATTATGAACTAATATAAAAATATGGATGAACCAAAGCCAATTTTGCTAGATCCGTAATGGATTATGAAAGACAGGATATATTCTCATTTTGTGTCACATTTCTGTTCACTTTCTTCTAATTGCAGGTAAAATAGAGGCTCTGTCTTAAAGCAAATTATCTTTGACATTATCTACTTTTGAGAACCAAAGCTATTCTTTTTATTTCCTTTGGCTTACAGTGCAGACTTCAGCAGTATTTATTTACATTTAATTAATAAATTATAGCCTTCCTTGTTCCAAAAGAAAAGTATTTGAAGCAACACTCTCCAGCATTGTGCTGGCTGTAGGTTTCTACTTGAATTCACTTAATTCTAATTTGTAATCTACAAGACTGTCTGCCTTAATTGTCGCTGTTGCTACTGTTTCTGGTATTCTGCTATCACTACTTTTCATGTTGTTTCCATATTTGTCTCTTTATAATTATACAAACTGCACTGAATTGGACAAGGGGCTTGGAAATGCCTGTGGTGTCTGATTAGGCTTTTGTTTTTTGTTTTTTGTTTTTTTTTTTTTGAGAAGAGATTTCACTATATTGACCAGGCTAGAGTGAGGTGACTATTCACAGGTGTGGTCATAGTATACTGTGGTCTTAAACGCCTGCGCTCAAGTGATCCTCCTGCCTCAGCCTCATGAGTAGCTGGGACTACAGGTGCACACCACTGCAACTGCATGTACTAACTGCACAGGCTATACTAACCTATTACTCTACTTAGAGTTCTTTTTTTGAGACAGAGTCCTTCTCAGTCACCCAGGCTGGAGTGCAGTGGCATGATCTCGGTTCACTGCAACCTCTGCATCTGGGTTCAAGTGATTTCCCTGCCTCAACCTCCCGAGTAGCTGGGATTACAGGCACGTGTTACCACGCCTGGCTAATTTTTGTATTTTTAGTAGAGACAGTGTTTCACTATGTTGGCCAGGCTGGTCTCGAACTCCTGACCTCAGGTGATCCACCTGCCTCAGCCTCCCAAAATGCTGGGATTACAGAAATGAGCCACCGTGCCTGGCCAGGGTTCTCTCTTTAAGACCAAGGTTTCTTTGGTCCCCTAGGGTAATGTGTATGTCCCCTAAGGGTCATCACTGGCTTTATCAGTGAAGGTCATTGTTCTCACTAGTCACTTCCACTTCTAGGGTCCTTCTCCAGAGGACTCTGACTTTATTATTAGTGATTTTAACAGTCATATTTTCTTGATGGCCACTTTGGCTATATAGAAAATTTCCATACTAAACACTCTGGACCCATCCTGTGGCCTGTCCTGATCAAATCTCATGGGTCTTGTTTATTCTCTTACTTCTCACAATGAGCAAAACATTTTGGAATTTGGATCTTAAAGGTGCCTAATGGGCTAGATGTGGTGGCTCACGCCTGTAATCCCAGCACTTTCTTTGGGAGGCAAGGCGGATGAATCACTTGAGTTCAGGAGTTCAAGATTAGCCTGGACAACTTAGGGAGCCCTTGTCTCTATAAAAAATTTAAAAATTAGCCAGATGTGGTGGCACATGTTTGTAGTCCCAGCTCTTCAGAAGGCTGAGGTGGAAAGATCACTTGAGCCCTAGAGGTTGAAGCTACAGTGAGTAGAGATTGCACCACTGGACTGCAGCCTGGATGACAGAGGGAGACCCTGTCTCAAAAACGAAAATACAAAAGGACCTAATGTAAAAAAAATTGCAATTCACATGCTAGTGACTGCCATGTTATTCCAGAGTTCTCAGTGTTTTATACCTGTTCTTCTTTTATAAGAATTATCCACTTGGATTGAGTCTAGATGATACCAAACAAGATGCCTAATACAATATTTTCATTTGCCACAACTCTTGAACATTGCTATTACTTCTTCACACATCATCTCCGCATCGGCTGCCATTCCCTGAAATCAATGTAGAATCAATCCAGTGGCCTGTCTCATATAGCTGGAGTCCATCTGACCTCATGTGTACCTCATATCTCAAAGCATCTAGGATTTTTAATGAATAGAAAGTTAAAAGATCAGTTCCAATTTACAGAAAAAGCAGTACAGTTAGCCAGTGAGCACAGGAAAGGCTACTCAATGTCTCTCATAACATGAGAGGTATATTAAAATGCTTTGACTATCAAATACTTTAAAAATTAAAATATTCTATAACATGCACTTTTCATTTACACTCAGAATTGGTGAAACTATTTAAGAATACGATGTGGAAATATTTGTTTTTATAAATTATAACAATTCTGTGCCTCTGTTTATTCAACTGAAAGTGTGGATAATAATATCTACTTATTGTGTATGGCAAGAAATAAATTAGTGTTTTCAAAGTAATTAGAATTGTGTCTCACACAAAGAAAGTTCTACATTAGTGTTAACTATTATTATTGTTATCAACATTTAAAATAAGCAGACCTTTGACTTAGCAACTTCACTCATAGGAATTTGTCCTAGAAACAAAGGCAGATCTAAGCTTTGTGAGGCCAGAAACTTGTGTAATTTTGGAGGTCCTCTTTAATACAGCAAGGCAAATTGTATTCAGCTAAGCTCATTTCACTGTATTAAATAAACTATACACTTAAAAATGGTTAGGATGGTGACTTTTATCATAATTTTAAAAAGCCCAGTTGGGAAAAAAAGGGCAAGGGGAAGAGACATCAGAGAGCTCGCTCACTGTCCATCTACACGTACACATAGAGGAGGTGATGTGAGCACACAGAAAGACGGTAGCTGCCTGCAAGCCAAGAGGAGAGACCGCAGGACATTATGTTAAGTGAAATAAGTCAGGCACAGAAAGACAAACTTCACATGTTCTCTCTCATTTGTGGGAGCTAAAATTTAAAGCAATTGAATTCATGAAGATAGAGAGTAGAATGATGGTTAACCAGAGACTGGGAAAGGGCAGTGGAGTACGAAGGGGGAATGAGGATGGTTAATGGGTAGAAAAATATAGGTAGACAGAATGAATAAGATCTAGTATTTGATAGCACAAAAGGGTGATGACAGTCAACAATAATTTATTGTACTTTTTCAAATAATTAAATGAGTATAATTGGAATGTTTGTAACACAAAGAAATGATAAATGCTTGAGGTGATGGACACCTCATTTACCCTGATATGATTATCATACATTGTATGGCTGTATCAAAATGTCACATGTACCCCATAAATATATACATCTGGTAGGTACCCATAAAAATTTTAAAAAGTAAAATAAAATAAAAAGGAGAGGAGTCCTCAGAAGAAAATGACCTTGCCAGCACCTTAATCTCGGACTTTCCAGCTTCCAAAAACGTGAAAACTAAATTTCCGTTGTTTAAGGGGGAAAAAAGTGAATATGTATAATGGGAAAATAAAACAAATTTGAAGAGTTTTGGAAATCAGGTCCTTTATTTTGTCTTAAGATCTATTGAGAAAATTTACCAGAATTGCTTATTTCAATGTGCTTCCTGGTTGAATCCCGGTATCCTCCACCAAAAATACTCTGCAATTCTCAGTGTTCAGAGATCCTGTGCAAGTGAGGGTTTCTGAAGGCTTGGCTTTAATACTTTCACAAGAAATTCACTTTTGCCAAGAAAAGTGCTGACAGTGTGTGTAAGGCTGTCCACTATAGCATGGCTTATACCAGTAAAAAACGGGGTAAAAAATCAATACCTGCTAACAGACAGCAGACAGCACAGCATGATGATCAAAAGACTAAACTCTGAGGGCTCCACTACTTGTTGTTGTTTGACTTTAGGCAAGATACTTAACCTCTCTGTTGCTATGTTTCATTATCTATAAAACAGGGGATAATAAGACTCTATGTCATTAGATTTTTATGAAAAGTCAATGTATTGATATTTATAAAGGGCTTAGAACAGTGTCTAGTAACTGATAAGTGTTATTTAAATATAAAATAACTAAAAATCAAACTGGAGACTAATTAAATAAGTCCATGTATTTATACAAGAGAATGCTATACAGGCAATAAAAAGGGAAGAAAATTGTACATTAAAAATAAATATTAGTATTTCAAGCTGTGTGTAATAAAAGGAAACTGGAAAACAGCAAAATGTATTATAACACCAAGTATGGGGGTAGAAGAAGAGAAGCTTGCTTTTATACTACTTATAGGTAGAGTGGCTCAACATAACACTCTTTAGAGATTTTTTTTCATCTAATGTGGGAGAAAATATATAAACAATTCATCTGAGTGTTTTGGTTTTCTGATTGTTTGCTTACCTAGCTCCTACAGAGAAATGGAGTCTCTGTCTCCCTTCTTGGATCTGGGCTCTTTTACTACTTCATCAATAGAATAGAGAAAATAGTAACACTGGATTCGTTTCCAGACCCAGGCCACAAGAAACTGGCCATGTCCATGTTCTGCCTCTTGGTATACTAGCTCCTGAATCCCGATTCTGCTCTAAGGAAGCCTAGGCAACATGAAGAGGCCCTTTAGGTGCTCTGGTTTACAGCCTCAGCTGAGGCCCAGCCAACAAACAGCATCAACTATCAGACATGTGAGCTATCATGCCTCCTGTGGATATCAGCCCCAGCCTCCTAGTCTTTCCTTGTAAAGCAGAGACAAGCCATCAATACTGGATTCAGGCCATATTCCTGACCCCAGAAATTGTGGGAATTAGAAACTGGTTGTTTAATGCCATTATCATTTGTGCTGATTGTTACACAATAGATAACTGGAATATGTCTATTTTTTCCCATGATCTGAGCATTTTGTGTGCTCTCAACCAAAGACAATCTCTTCCTAGGAGACTATACTTTCCACTTCCAACCACTGAAACCCCATAGTACAAATAGAGTCAATGAGTCTACAGCTATAAATATAGTCATTGTATCTTCCATTTTTTGCTGTATGATAATCTCTCTTTCTGCTATTTATTTACATACTGGCCAACAAATTAAATCCATAACAATTGTAGAAGGTTTGTTAGTAACAGCACTAGACCTGCCCTCCCCCATATATATATACATAAATATAAAATATATATATATTTTATATATATATATCTCCAGGAGCAGTGGCTGGTCCCTGTAGTCCTAGCTACTAGAGTCTGAAACAGGAGGATCTCTTGAGCCCAGGAGTTCAAGGCAGTGAGCTATCATCACACCACTGCCCTCCAGCCTGGGTAACAAAGCAAGACCCTGTCTCTAAAAAACAGAGAGAGTGAGTTCCCCAGAGCAAGATGGCCAAATACGAACAGCTCCAGCCTCCAGCTACCAGCACGAGTGACACAGAAGACGGGTGATTTCTGCATTTTCAACTGAGGTACTGGTTTCATCTCACCGGGGAGTGATGGACAATCGGTGCTGGTCAGCTGGTACAGCCCAACCAGTGAGAGCTGAAGCAGGGCGAGGCATCACCTCACCTGGGAAGCTCAATGGGGAAGAGAATCCCTTTAGAAACTGAGACACACAACACCTGGAAAATCAGGTAACTCCCACCCTAATATGGTGCTTTACCAAGGGTCTTAGCAAACGGCACACCAGATTATATCTCACACCTGGCTGGGAGGGTCTCATGCCCACAGAGCCTCCCTCATTGCTAGCACAGCAGTCTGAGATCTAACTGCAAGGCAGCAGCGAGCCTGGGGGAGGAGCACTAGACATTGCTGAGGCTTAAGTAGGTAAACAAAGCCTCCAGGAAGCTCAAACTGGGTGGAGCCCACTGCAGCTCAAAGAGGCCTGCCTGTCTCTGTAGACTCCACCTCTGGGGACAGGGCATAGCTAAACAAAAAGCAGCAGAAACCTCTGCAGATGTTAATGACCCTGTCTGACAGCTTTGAAGAGAGCTGTGGATCTCCCAGCATGGAGGTTGAGATCTGAGAATGGACAGATTGCCTGCTCAAGTGGGTCCCTGACCCCTGAGCAACCTAACTGGGGGACATCCCTCACTAGGTGCAGACTGACACCTCACACTTCACATGGCGGGGTACACCCCTGAGACAAAGCTTCCAGAGCAAGAATCAGACAGCAGCAATTGCTGTTCAGCAATATTCTATCTTCTGGAGCCTCCGCTACTGATACCCAGGCAAACAGGGTCTGGAGTGGACCTCAAGCAATCTCCAACAGACCTACAGCTGAGGGTCCTGACTGTTAGAAGGAAAACTAACAAACAGAAAGGACACACACACCAAAACCCCATTAGTACATCACCAGCATCAAAGACCAAAGGCAGATAAAACCACAAAGATGGGGAAAAAGCAGGGCAGAAAAGCTGGAAATTCAAAAAATCAGAGCGCATCTCCCCCTCCAAAGGAACGCAGCTCATCGCCAGCAACGGATCAAAGCTGGATGGAGAATGACTTTGACGAGTTGAGAGAAGAAGGCTTCGGTCGATCAAACTACTCAGAGCTAAAGGAGTAATTACATACCCAGCGCAAAGAAATTAAAAACCTTAAAAAAAGAATGGAAGAATGGATAACTAGAATAATCAATGCAGAGAAGGCCATAAACGAACTGACAGAGATAAAAAACATGACACGAGAAATACATGACAAATGCACAAGCTTCAGTAACCGACTCCATCAACTGGAAGAAAGAGTATCAATGATTGAAGATCAAATGAATGAAATGAAGCGAGAAGAGAAGTCTAGAGGAAAAAAAGGAAAAAGAAATGAACTAAGCCTCCAAGAAACATGGGATTATGTGAAAAGACCAAATCTAGGTCTAATTGGTGTGCCTGAAAGTGAGGGGGAAAATGGAACCAAGATGGAAAACACTCTTCAGGGTATCAGTCAGAAGAACTTCCCCAACCTAGTAGGGCAGGCCAACATTCAAATTCAGGAAATACAAAGGACGCCACAAAGATACTCCTTGAGAAGAGCAACTCCAAGACACATAATTGTCAGATTCACCAAAGTTGAAATGAAGGAAACAATCTTAAGGGCAGCCAGAGAGAAAGGTCGGGTTACCCACAAAGGGAAGCCCACCAGACTAACAGCAGATCTCTGGGCAGAAACTCTACAAGCCAGAAGAGAGTGGGGGCCAATATTCAACATTCTTAAAGAAAAGAATTTTCAACCCAGAATTTCATATCCAGTCAAACTAAGTTTCATCAGTGAAGGAGAAATAAAATCCTTTACAGACAAGCAAATGCTTAGAGATTTTGTCACCACCAGGCCCGCCCTACAAGAGATCCTGAAGGAAGCACTAAACATGGAAAGGAACAACCAGTACCAGCCACTGCAAAAACATGCCAAAAGATAAAGACCATTGATGCTAGGAAGAAACTGCATCAACTAACAAGCAAAATAACCAGCTAATATCACAATGACAGGATCAAGTTCACACATAACAATATTAACCTTAAATGTAAATGGACTAAATGGTCCAATTAAAAGACACAGACTGGCAAATCGGATAAAGAGTCAAGACCCGTCAGTTTGCTGTATTCAGGAGACCCATCTCACATGCAGAGACATACATAGGCTCAAAATAAAGTAATGGAGGAAGACCTACCAAGTAATTGGAGAACAAAAAAGAGCAGGGGTTGCAATCCTAGACTCTGGTAAAATGACTTCAAACCATCAAAGATCAAAAGAGACAAAGAAGGCCATTACATGATGGTAAAGGGATCGATTCAACAGGAAAAGCTAACTATCCTAAATATGTATGCACTCAATACAGGAGCACCCAGATTCATAAAGCAAGCCCTCAGAGACCTACAAAGAGCTTTGAACTCCCATACAATAATAATGGGAGACTTCAACACCCCACTGTCAACATTAGACAGATCAATGAGACAGAAAGTTAACAAGGATATCCAGGAATTGAACTTAACTCTGCACTAAGCAGACCTAATAGACATCTACAGAACTCTCCACCCCAAATCAACAGAATATACATTTTTCTCAGCACCACATTGCACTTATTCCAAAATTGACCACACAGTTGGAAGGAAAGCACTCCTTAGCTAATGTAAAAGAACAGAAATTATAACAAACTGTCTCTCAGACCACAATGCAATCAAACTAGAACTCAGGACTAAGAAAATCAATCAAAACCGCTCAACTACATGGAAACTGAACAACCTGCTTCTGAATGACTACTGGGTACATAATGAAATGAAGGCAGGCAGAAATAAATGTGTTCTTTGAAACCAATGAGAAAAAAGATACAACATACCAAGAATCTCTGGGACACATTTAAAGCAGTGTGTAGAGGGAAATTTGTAGCACTAATTGCCCACAAGAGAAAGCAGGAAAGATCTAAAATTGACAGCCTAACATCACAATTAAAAGAACTAAAGCAACAAGAGCAAACACATTCAAAAGCTAGCAGAAGGCAAGAAATAACTAAGATCAGAGCAGAACTGAAGGAGATAGAGACACAAAAATCTCTCCAAAAAATCAACGAATCCAGGAGCTGGTTTTTTGAAAAGATCAACAAAATCGATAGACCACTGGCAAGACTAATAAAGAAGAAAAGAGAGAAGAATCAAATAGATGCAATAAAAAATGATAAAGGGGATATCACCACCAACCCCATAGAAATACAAACTACCATCAGATATTAATATAGACACCTCTACACACATAAACTAGAAAACCTAGAAGAAATGGATAAATTCCTGGATACTTACACTCTCCCAAGACTAAACCAGGAAGAAGTTGAATCCCTGAATAGACCAATAGCAGGCTCTGAAATTGAGGCAATAATTAATAGCCTACCAACCAAAAAAGTCCAGGACCAGACAAATTCACAGTTGAATTCTACCAGATGTACGAGGAGGAGCTGGTACCATTCCTTCTGAAACTATTCCAATCAATAGAAAAAGAGGGANATGAGTTTCTTCACAGAATTGGAAAAAACTGCTTTAAAGTTCATATGGAACCAAAAAGGAGCCTGCATTGCCAAGACAATCCTAAGTCAAAAGAACAAAGCTGGAGGCATCACGCTACCTGACTTCAAACTGTACTACAAGGCCACAGTAACCAAAACAGCATGGTACTGGTACCAAAACAGAGATATAGATCAATGGAACAGAACAGAGCCCTCAGAAATAGTACCACACATCTACAGCCATCTGATCTTTGACAAATCTGACAAAAACAAGAAATGGGGAAAGGATTCCCTATTTAATAAATGGGAATCCATTTTTAGCTGGGAAAATTGACTAGCCATAAGTAGAAAGCTGAAACTGGATCCTTTCCTTACTCCTTATATGAAAATTAATTCATGATAGATTAGAGACTTAAATGTTAGACCTAATACCATAAAAAAACCCTAGAAGGAAACCTAGGTAATACCATTCAGGACATAGGCATAGGCAAGGATTTCATGTCTAAAACACCAAAAGCAATGGCAACAAAAGCCAAAATTGACAAATGGGATCTAATTAAACTAAAGAGCTTCTGCACAGCAAAAGAAACTACCATCAGAGCAACCTATAGAATGGGAGAAAATTTTTGCAATCTACTCATCTGACAAAGGGCTAACATCCAGAACCTACAAAGAACTCAAGCAAATTTACAAGAAAAAAACAAACAACCCCATCAAAAAGTGGACAAAGGATATGAACAGACATTTCTCAAAAGAAGACATGCATACAGCCAACAGGCACATGAAAAAATGCTCGTGATCACTGGCCATCAGAGAAATGCAAATCAAAACCTCAATGAGATACCATCTCACATCAGTTAGAATGGCAATCATTAAAAAGTCAGGAAACAACAGGTGCTGGAGAGGATGTAGAGAAATAGGAACACTTTTACACTGTTGGTGGGACTGTAAACTAGTTCAACCATTGTGGAAAACGGTGTGGCAATTTCTCAAGGATCTAGAACTAGAAATACCATATGACCCAGCCATCCCATTACTGGGTATATACCCAAAGGATTATAAATCATGCTGCTACAAAGACACATGCACACGTATGTTTATTGGGGCACTATTCACAACAGCAAAAACTTGGAATCAACCCAAATGTCCATCAGTGACAGACTGGATTAAGAAAATGTGGCACATATACACCATGGAACACTATGCAGCCATGAAAAAGGATGAGTTCATGCCCTTGTAGGGACATGGATGCAGCTGGAAACCATAATTCTCAGCAAACTATCGCAAGAACAGAAAAGCAAACACCGCATGTTCTCACTCACAGGTGGGAATTGAACAACGAGATCACTTGGACTCTGGAAAGGGAACATCACACACTGGCGCCTATTATGGGGAGGGGCGAGGGGGAAAGGGATGGCATTGAGAGTTATACCTGATGTAAATGACGAGTTGATGGGTGCTGATGAGTTGATGGGTGCAGCACACCAACGTGGCACATGTATACATATGTAACAAACCTGCACATTGTGCACATGTACCCTAGAACTTAAAGTATAATTAAAATTAAAAAAAAAACAGAGAGAGTGAGAGAGTTTTTGATACAACAGTAAAAGTAATCAAGAAAGGCCTTATCCAATAACTGAGAACTAATGTAAGTGCATGCATCTAATAGAAGTGCACAGAACTAATGCAATGGAACTAATGGAAGTGTCACTACAATCTAGCAGGATTGGGCAACAATTGCATGAAATCATTGGAAAGCTGGAGGAAACCTTAGCTAGAGGCATGACGTGACTCTGAGAGATTAAATGAGCATAGAAAAGCAATTGCTTATGTATGACCTATGAATCAATGTACCTCCGTATGGATGACACCCACATTTTTGTGTGTTGATTTACTCAGAACTCCCCCTTCTAGGAACCTTAGCTCACTGTCCAGTGATTTGTGTGTGTATGTATGTGTCTGTGTGTTTTCTCACATGCCCTTTAATATGTATCAACAATGCATGGAAGCATGTGTAAGAAACCCTTAATAATAGTTAATAATGGCTCCTTCTGGAGAGCTGGGAAGCAGGATTTGGAAAGCAGATGGTCTGTGGGGAGAGTGGGGAAACATTACTATTTAATTTTTTTTTACAAGAAGAATGTATTGCTTATACAGTTTAAACAAAAAAAATCGATTTTAAATAAGTGATTCTAATTAGAAGCATGGGGTTTATAACTTCTCTTCTTGGCTTTCTGGCAGATAGCATGGCATTATGTTTTATCCTGGCAAGCTTTCCTCTATTCCCTCTCTGAAAATGACAGCACTGGATAGTATGTTGTACGCATTCATTTTTAACGTAGAATGGTTATGAAATGTCAAGTCTTTTCATGTCTCCTTTATATTATTTAGCTCCAAAGATTTTCAGGTTCTAAAAATAAGATAAACTCCTCTCCTGAGTTTATATATCTTGGACATGTTTTAAGTATACAGTAGTCATTTGTGAAGCATGTATCTAAAGGTGGACATCAAAACTGTATTTGTGATAATCATTTTTCTTTTCATGCTATCTCAGAGTAATCCCAGGAAATGTTCTTTCATGATCAAAGCAAATCACTGCCTGGAGAAAAATGCACTATTTTCAGTTAACTCAGCTACTAGCAAGTGCCAAATGCATTTGAAGGCAGAATGTTTCACACTAGAGAAAGTTAAGTACTACACTCAAAAGCAGCCACGAGATCACTAAGACGATCTACACAAGAAAACATGTGGGCTGACTACACATGTTTATTCAGGGCAAAACCACCATCAGTGTGCAGAGCTTAGCTTTATATATCTCACAACATACCCCAGAGAATAACAGAGACTCGGAAAAGACAGAAGAAAAATATGAATGGCTTCCAACTGTCAAAACAGGCAGTTGGGCAGCTATATTAATCGTGATTTAAAAGCCTTGTAACATATTCTATTTCAATGGTATTCTATTTTTCCTTCTGTGCAAAGGAATATAGTCCCTATAAGAAAATAGACAATTAGCACTTGAACTAACTTTTTGTGTTAAGGCCCTAACCAAGGACGGTTATCATAGTGTTTCTATCTCAGCGGATAAGAATTCCTGGTTAAGAAAGCCACACACCACATAGGAAGGGAAAGTCATCAACACAAACTCATAAAGTGGCTTATTTTTAGAGAAGATAGTAATGACAGACAGACTCTTCGTTTCTGCTCTTCCCACCTAAATTAAAATCAACTTAATTATTGCTAAAAAGGCACATGCTTGACTATTGGAAGAATGAAAGAGGGAAGGAGAAACATATTTCATATCTTTTATACTTCTTATGTAGTTGCTGCTAGTCATGAGTCCAAAAAGTCATTTCTCATTTGCTATACGCAGCTTGCCCCTGTTATTATACTGTCAGAACAGTAATTTTTGAAGTGGGATTTGGGAAGAAAACATTGAATTTCCATTTATTTTATTCCAGAAATAAAAAGGGAAATTAAGTTTTACTAATATTTTCTGTTGAGAGAAACTTTGTTCTCACCTTCAGTCTGTATGTCAGAGAGTCATGTGTCACATATGTCATGTACAGGATATTGAGAAAAGGTCAGTTCTTCCCCAACCTGGCCTGTTCACTGGTTTCTTACCTTTCAACATGTTGCATTGAGTTAAAGATTGTGTATGGCTAATTAAATAGATTTACAGATTATTTTTATACTAAACTAAATCTTCCTAAAGTTTTCAGAGGGCTTTACAACAATCTCTGCAAGGAAACCCAGATTGAAGATAAAAGTAGCAATGCAAGGTCAAGAAAAAAAAATGACAGAGTAAACATTTCTATTTTTAGTGTGTTCTTTGCCATGTTGTAAATAAAAATAACAATGATCTAATCATATGTGGCCCTGTGTCAGCCCCCTGCAAATTTGCAATTATTCAAACGCTTCCATCTACATTCTCTAATAATGAAGTTCTTCCCAATTGCATATTGTTTCTTGAGATACTAACTAGAGATGGCCATATATATATATATATATATATATAGAGAGAGAGAGAGAGAGAGAGAGAGAGAGAGAGAGATATTTTTGTTGTTGTTGTTGTTTTGCTGATAGATGTGCATATTCAAAAATATTGAGGCCACTCTTCTAGAGAACAGAACAAGGGGCAAGAAGAGATCAGTTTAATTTAAAAACAAAACCAAACAAATAAAAGAGCATGCCGATTTTTAATTTCTAGTTGATTTACTCTGAAATGCTGACCAAACTCATTTCCTAAGGAAATACTCATTCGAGTACTTACACATTAAAAGCATTGTTGGATTTTTTTTTAATTACCTTCTTTTGCTAACTTTGGCCTACCCACCTCCAGAGCCATTTTCCTGAAGTGATTAACTTAAGAAATGCATGAAGATACATTAGATTTCAAGTGAAAATACTGATTCACTTAAATAAGTGAGTAATTTCTGTCATACTTAAGTAGTTTAAATGCAAATGATCCATTTTATGTTTTGTTTCTGAGTCTTCTCTTAAGAGAAACATGGATATTATTTCACAGTGAAAATGGAAAAGATTCCTGACAATATTAACATGTTCTAACAAGGAAAACATTTGCAAAACTACTGCTGCTCCTTTCTTTACTATACAGCTGGAAGGGACATCAGAAATTAATCATTCCAGTCTCCTCATTTTACATATGGAAAACTTGGAGCACGGCAAGAGGCAGCTACATCAGCAAGACTGCAAATTCTGTTAACCATAAAGCCAGGATCAAACTCTTCCTGAGTCACGGACCAATCACTCTCCAACTTAAGGAGAATGAAGCAAAACCACCATGTTATCCGTATCAGGGAATTTACTCAAGAGGTTTTTTGTTTCTTGTTTTTAATTTTTTTATTTCCAAAAAGTTATTTCAGATACAATTGCTTTTCCTAAAAGGACTGCCTTCCATGGAATTACAAAATAAGAAGAAAGAGAAAGAGGTTGGGTGTGGTGGCTCACACCTGCAATCCCAGCACTTTGGGAGGCCAAGTCACGCAGATCATCTGAAGTCAGGAGTTCGAGACCAGCCTGGCCAACATGGTGAAACCTCATCTCTACTGAAAATACAAAATTTAGTTGGGGTGCCGGCACATACCTGTAATCCCAGCTACTTGGGAGGCTGAGGCAGAAGAATCACTTGAGACTGGGAGGTAGAGGCTGCAGTGAGCCGAGATCGTGCCACTGCACTCCAGCCTGGGTGACAGAGTGAGACTCTGTTTCAAAAAAAAAAAAAAAGAGAGAGAGAGAGAAAGAGCATAAAAGAAGAAAAAAAAAAGCTTTAGGATATAAGACAGAATGTATTAAATGGGGTTAAGTGATTGCACAATTGACTGGTTTGGCAGTTAGTAGCTCAGCACATTTTCGTCTTCTATACAAAATCCCAGTTACTCTCTGGGAAATACTAAAATGTAAAGAAGCATATTTGTGACATTTTACCCAGCATAAAGAATATAGTATACTCTACCTCTGTATAATGTGCTAAAGAAAATTGTGTAGGTTATCTTTGACTTTGGTGATCTAGAGACTTTTTTTATATGAAATATTTTTGTCTTCATATATATTTGGTAATTGTGAGCAGCAGAATTAACCAAAAATAATGTATTTTCCAGGAAGTGAATTTTGATTATGCTTTGATTATGAAAAACTTATCAAGACAACTTCACCAATCTAAATGAACATTTTCTTAAAATAGACAGTCTGGTTCATTGGGCATGAGAACCAGCATTTTTAACTACCTCTAATTCTGATATAGAATAACACTTTCCAAAACACTGCTTCTAAGAATCAAGGACAAAGACCGTATCACCATATGATCATTTTAATAGATGCTGAAAAAGCATTCATAAAATTCAACATCCATTTATGATAAAAACTCTCAATAAACTGGGTGTATCAGTTTGTTTTCATACTGCTATAAAGAACTGCCTGAGACTGGGTAATTTATAAAGGAAAGAGGTTTAATTGACTCACAGTTTAGCATGGCTGCGGAAACCTCAGGAAACTTACAATCATGACAGAAGGTGAAGGGGAAGCAAGGTGCCTTCTTCACAAAGAGGCAGAAAGGAGAAGTGCCAAGTGAAGGGGGAAGAGCCTCTAATAAAACCATCAGATCTTATGAGAACTCACTTACTATCATAGAACAGCATGGGGGAAACCACTCCCACGATTCAATTATTTCCATCTGGTCTCTTCCTTGACACATGGGGATCAGAGGGATTACAATTCAAGATGAGATTTGGGTGGACAAAGTCTAACCATACCACTGGGTATAGAAGGAACATACCTCAAAACAATAAAGTCCATTTTTGACAAGTCCAGAGCTAACATCATACTGAAAGAAAAAAAATTGAAGGCCTTTCAACTAAGATCTGAAACAAGGATGCCCAATTTTACCATTTTTATTCAACATAGTACTGAATGTCCTAGCCAGAACAATCAGGCACAAAAAACAAAGGGCATCCAAATTGAATGGAAGAAGCCATATTATTCTTGTTCACACATGATGTGATATTACATTTAGAAAACCTAAATACTCCACCAAAAAACTATTAGAACTGATCAATGAATTCAGTGAAGTTGCAGGACACAAACTCAATATACAAAAATTAGAAGTGTTTTCCATACACCAACAGTGAACAAACCGAAAAAGAAATAAAGATAGCAACCCCATTTACAATAGCTACAAAAATTATAAAATACCTAGGAATAAATTTAACCAAAGAAGTGAAAGATCTCTGCAAGGAAAACTACAAAGCACTGATGAAAGAAATTGAAGAGGACACAAAAAAATAGAAAGATATCCCATGCTCATGGGTCAGAATAATTAAGGTTGTTAAAATGGCAATAAAACCCACAAAGATACATAAATTCATTGCAATTCCTAATAAAATACTAATGGCAGTCTTCACAGAAGTAGAGAAAACAATCCCTAAACTCCTATGGAACCACATAAGACCCCAAATAGCCAAAGCAATCTTGAGCAAAAAGAATACAGATGGAAGCATTGTACTATATGACTTTAAAATATACTACCAAGCCATAGTAACCAAAACTGCATGGTGCTGGCATTTAAAAAAACATATAGACTAATGAAACAGAATAGAGAACCCAGAAATAAATCCATGCAGTTACAGTCATCTCATTTTTCACAAAGATGCCAAGAACATACAATGGGGGAAAAGGCATCCTTTTCAATATACGGATTTGAAAAAACTGGATAACCATATACAGAAGAATGAAGTTAGGCCCCTATCTCTCACCATATAGAAAAATCAAATCAAAATAAATTTAATGACTTAAATATAAGACCTGAATCTATAAAACTACTAGAAGAAAACACCAGGGAAACATTTCAGGACATTGGTCTGGGCAAAGACATTTTGGGTGAGACCTCAGAAGCATAGGCAATAAAAGCAAAAGTAAACAAATAGCATTACATCAAGCTAAAAAGCTTTTGCACAAAAGAGGAAGAAACAATCAACAAAGGTGAGACACGACCCACACAAAATAGGAGAAGATATTTGTAAACTATTCATTCAACAAGGGATCAATAACCAAAATATGTAAGGAACTCAAACAACTAATAACAGAACAAAAAATTCCAATTAAAAATGGGCAAAATATCTGAATAAATATTTATCAAAGACATACAAATGATCAACAAATATATGAAAAAATGCTCAACATCACTAATCATCAGAGAAATGCAAATCAAAACCATACTGAGGTGTTGTCTCACCCAAGTTAAGATGGCTTTTACTCAAAAGACAAAAAATAACAAATACTGGCAAGGATGTAGAGAAAGAGAAATGTTCATACCCTGTTGGTGGGAATGTAAATTAGTATAGCCACTATGGAAAACAGTATGGAGTTTCCTCAAAAAACTAAAAATAGAACTACCATATGATCCAGCAACCCCCTGTTGGGTACACAGCCAAAACAAAGGAAATCAATAAATCGAAGAGACATGTGCACTCTACACTCCACATTCCTATGTTTATTGCATCATGATTTACAGTAGCCAAGATATAGAATCAACCTAAGTGTTCATCAAATCAGCATATGAATAGATAAAGAAAATGTGGTGCATATATACAATGGAATATTATTCAGCAATGAAAAGAATGAACTCCTGTTATTTGCAGCAACACGGATGAAACTAGAGTGCATTATGTTATGTGAAATAAGCTGGGCACAACAAATACCACATGTTCACACTCATATGTGGGGACAAAATAAAGATGGATCTCACAGAGGTAGAAAGTTATTTGGTGATTACAAGAGAATGAGAAGCAGGGGGATGAAGAGAAATCAAGGGTACAAAAATACAGTTAAATAGAAAGATCTATTTAACTTAAATATAAGGATCTAATACAGTTAAATAAGATCTAGTGTTTGATAGTATTGCTGGGTAACTATACTTAACAATAACGTATTGTATAGTTCAAAATAGTTAGAGGAGAAGAACTGGAATGTTCCTAACATAAAGAAAAGATAAATGTTTAAGGTGATGGATATCTCAATCACCCTGATTTGATCATTACACATTGTATGCATATAGCAAAATATTACATATAACCCCCAAATATGTACAAATATTATGTATTAATAAAAGATATATCAATAAAAATATCCTACTGTTAAATGATAAACTGAGGCACATTAAAATTTAAGGAGTTTTGCAAATATTTCTTTGGAAGAGTGAAAAAAAAGAAAAAAATTAAGGAGTTTATTTGAGCAAATGATGATTCATGAATCAGGCAGCATTAAGTGGGAAGTGATTTGGGGCTCCAGGGGAGGAGGTTGAAGGGTAGGCTTTTACAGGATGAATGCAGAAGCAGAGTAACAACATTATTTCATTGGTTAAAATTTGAGCAGTTGTTATATTTGGTTTATCTCAGCGAAAAAATCCATATTATATAACTAATGCTACTTTGGCCATCTATGATTAGCAAAACTTAATTTTCATTTTGTTTACACAGGAATCCAGGGCATTGGAGCCATCTCAGCCTACTGGCTTCCATTAAGTTATTTCATTACTGCTTTGTGAAACCCCTTCTATGCACTTATTGAAGAGACAGTTTCCTTAGAATAGGGCAAGTAGAATGTCTCCACAATGTGCTCGATGCTGTACGTGCATGATGTTAGCAAATAATCTGCTTATTCAAATGAATTTCTTGTTTGTTGAACAATAAAAAAAGAGCTTCTAATAAAAAAAAAAAAGCATTTTTCCTTTTATATATATCTATCATAGAACTTTTGTCTGAAGGTGGAAATGAACAACTCCTAATCCAAAAACTCCTGCGTTGTGCCTTCCATCACATCCAAAATTCCTAGAAAGACCTATTGTCTTCTAAATATTCTTTTAAATGTTATCTAGAAGAATAACATTAATTCATCAATGGCCATCAATCTATAAATGAAGATTGACTTAATAGACAACAGTAATGGGATAAGGAACTAAAGCTTTAATAAGAATGCAGCAAAGTAAAGATCTAGCTTTAATTGTAGGTTTGATGCTCAGGCTTAGGGAGACCTGCCTCAGAAGAAGCTATATGGCTTCCCGTAGCCAGGCGAAACATGAAGAAACTGAAGCCAACAGGGTGCAAAGATGAGAAATGAAGACAGGCGAGAACTGTTAGGGATAAAGCCAAGTCACCATTTTGGCATTTTGCTGACTTTGTCCTGTAGCCCCTTCATCTGGAGCATTTATAAGCATCCGCCTCCATGGAGCATCAAAGTAGAAGCTGCCTGGCAAAGACAGAGCCCATATTTGCAAGTCAAACAGGCGAAAATTGAAACCCAAGCTCCAACAGCAGCTATGTGACCCTGTACATTACTTCTATAAATCTCAATTGCCCATCTCTAAAATGGGGAAAATAATTCCTACATACATACCTGTGAGAATTAAAAGATGGGTATGTAAATTTCCTAATATGGTGCTGCTGCTTTTCCTTCTTCACCTGCTCACTCTTCAGTGAAAGAAAGGGGGAAGTGGGAAGCACGTCTGAGGCATTTGTGAGTCAGTTACTGAGTCTGCTTTTGAGTATTTACATCTTTATTAAAATTCTGCAGTGATTTGCAGGAAGAAATAAACATTGCTTCATGAATATAACTGATTATATCTTATTTTCTATAATTTCAGTACTCTTGTAGAAAAGGTGAGCATAGATTTGGAATACTATGCATCCTTATGAAATAGAACAAAACAACATTAATTTGTTGAGGATTCATTGTGTTTGGCACTGGGGGAAATGCAAAGAAATATCAGACACAGTTTCTGCACTAAAAGGGTTAACAATTGATTTGCGGTTCAAGACAAGTGAAAAGTTTCAGAGCCACAAAAAATTAAATAACTCAAGATAAAATATGAAATATGTCACGAGGCAGTTTATTATTAACTTCCAAATGAATTGCACAGACAATAATTGTTATACAAACTTAGAAGAAAAAGAAATCACCCCTGCATATGTAGTAAGGAAGATTTGGAGCAGAGAGTGGAAATTGGTGGCCTACGGGAAGAAATTAACCCGTAGGCCTATTTAGTTTGAAATTCTTAGTGGTTTTGTTTTGTTTGGGGTTTTGTTCCCTTTTATTAATAAGTTGACTGCTAAAAATTGGGAGAATAATGCCTTTAGTCCAAAGAAGGCCTTTTTAAAGGCTAAATTGGTTGTCTTGGGAATTTGAGGAAAGAGAAACAAAAGAGGACATCCAATTATAGTCTTCTCTGCAATCAGGGCATTCATTTGTGAAAAGTATTTCCCTTCTATCTGGGCACTTCTAACATCAAAATACATTCCCTGTTTTTCCTGCTGTCAAAAATTCTTTATAATTGCAACCTTAAAGATACTTACTATTTTTGAGCTACTAATGATAATTAAAATCTTCAGGGTAAAAACCAGCAGTTCCTCCTCCTAGGTGATTATCAGCTTAGAGCTGGCTTCACAGGCTGACCACTTCATAATAAAATGAATAGGTAGGCAATTAAATCTCCAAATCTGTAAGAACCCACAGGACCTAAATGCCAGCAAGCAATTTTACATGTGAGACATTTTGGGAATCAGGCAAATGAATAAACAGATGCCTTAGATTAGATCCCAGCATATACTCTGACTGTAAAGTAGCAAAATAGACACAAAAGAACTTTGTTCTGTCACTACTTTTTTATTTAACACCACTATGTTGGTAGAGTAGTGAAATATTCTTATTTAAATATTCAGAAGCCCAGGATGGTTTGTCCTCCAAAAACTTTTCTTTGTCATATAAACATGTGTCTATCCTTGGGGGATTTAATCAATACTTACTGCCTCAAGTTGCTTCAAAACTTATTTCGTTCACTGGAAGCATGAAACTTTCTGTGAACCAATCTGCCTATCCAAAAGATTCTTTTCACATACTATTTCAAAGATGGTTCTGCTCATATCCCAACTTTTACTGAGTAACTCAGCAAATTTTCATCTTATCTTAACAACACTTTAGTCTGGATTTAACTTCTGAATGTTAATGGACAGGAGAATCCCTCATATCTATTTGATGTTGGAAGCAACGATTTGAAATAGGAAGAGAAAAGATAAATATTCTCTTTTATTATTATTTTCATAGAGACAGGGTCTCACAACATTGCCCAGGTTGGTCTTGAACTCCTGGGCTAAGCGATCCTCCTGCCTCGGCCTCCCAAGGTGCTGGGATTACAGGCATTAGCCACCATACCCAGCCAAGATAAATATTTTCCAACAGAGAAGAGTCACCAAACTACACATATCATTCTCATAACAAACTGAAACATCCCAACATATGCAAATTTGACTTTCCAAAAATAAGAGATTCTTTTTTGTCACAAAACATTTAATGTTTTTTACAGAGGACACCTTTAGAGAAACATTGCCTCAGAGCTTTACAAATATTAGATACTTGGTTTGTTTGTTGAATATAAATTAAATGACTAAATGAGATGTTCATCAACATCCAAATTTTATTTTTTACATGATTTCCTGGGAATGAGGATATTTTTATTATCTGACAATGTTTATTCTGTGGAGTTTAAGATCATCTTCACCCACTAATCTCCTTAAGAGAAGATAAAAACAATTTATTTTGGTCAAGCTTAGGGAGTTTACAAGCCAGTCACGTTTGAAGTTAGCCCTGAGGATATCCAGGAATCTGCTATAAATTCTTTCCATTTATAGAGTTTCAGAGGATGAATGGCATTAGGCCGCTAAACTGGCATCTCAGCTACTTGGGGTTATAATTAAACAGACTGCAATCTTTTGGTGAAATGCCCATTTTTGCAGATACAGAGGAAAAACTTATGGAGAGAAAAGTGACCTTTGTCACTACATAATATTAATGTATTTTCCACCTAAACTGATATAGGGAAATAAATAAATAGAAATAATGATGCTGCTTTGAATTTAAAGCAGACAAGTCTGTGCTATAAGCAATGCTAGAGAAAGGACCAAATATGTCTCCCAAGCTCTAAAACTAGGACAGCATTGCAATTAGTTTTCTCTGCTGGGCAAATTCAACCTTTTTGAAGAAGCAATACCTTCTCCCAGACCCTCTTGTAAGTATAAAACGATATATGGTCACAGAGCTCATAAAACTAGACCAAAGCTGACATAGTCAAAGTTGCCCTAGCATAAATGTGCTCGTTTAGGCAGTGGGATGATGGCAGGGCCTCCAAAGCTCAAGCTTCTGTTTTGTTCCAGTCCCATGGCATCACTCTGTATAGCATAGAACTGAACACAAGCAACATATTAGCCGGGTATTAAAGGGGTGAGTTTAGCCTGGCACGGTGGCTCAAGCCTGTAATCTTAGCACTTTGGGAGGCTGAGGTGAGCTGATCACTTGAGTCCAGGAATGTGAGACCAGCCTGGGCAACATGCAAAACCCCATCTCTACAGAAAAATTCATAAATTAGCTGGGTTTGGTGGTGCATACTTGTAGTCCCAGCTACTTAGGAGGCTGAGGTAGGGGGATCACTTCAGCCCAGGAGGTAGAGGCTGCAGTGAGCTCACATCCCACCATTGCACTTCATCCTGGGAGACAGAGCAAGATCTTGTCTAAATAAATACATAAATATCTCTGTTTTGATATTTATGTATGCATTTAGACAAGGTCTTGCTCTGTCTCCCAAAACAGAGATACAGACCAATGGAACAGAACAGAGCCCTCAGAAAAAATACCACACATCTACAACTATCTGATCTTTGACAAACCTGACAAAAATAAGAAATGGGGAAAGGATTCCCTACTTAATAACTGGTGCTGGGAAAAAATGGCTAGCCATAAGTAGAAAGCTGAAACTGGATCCTTTCCTTACTCCTTATATGGAAATTAATTCAAGATGGATTAGAGACTTAATGTTAGACCTAAAACCATAAAAACCCTAGAAGAAAACCTAGACAATACCATTCAGGACATAGGCATGGGCAAGGATTTCATGTCTAAAACACCAAAAACAATGGCAACAAAAGCCAAAATTGACAAATGGAATCGAATTAAACTAAAGAGCTTCTGCACAGCAAAAGAAAATACCATCAGAGTGAGCAGGCAACCTACAGAATGGGAGAAAATTTTTGCAATCTACTTATCTGACAAAGGGCTAATATCCAAACCTACAAAGAACAAACAAATTTACAAGAAAAAAACAAACAACCCCATCAAAAAGTGGGCAAAGGATATAAACAGACACTTCTCAGAAGAAGACATTTATGCAGACAACAGACACATGAAAAAAATGCTCATCATCACTGGCCATCAGAGAAATGCAAATCAAAACCTCAATGAGATACCATCTCACACCAGTTAGAATGGCAATCAGTAAGAAGTCAGGAACCAACAGGTGATGGAGAGGATGTGGAGAAATAGGAACACTTTTACACTGTTGGTGGGATTGTAAACTAGTTCAACCATTGTGGAAGACAGTGTAGCGATTCCTCAAGGATCTAGAACTAGAAATACCATTTGACCCAGCCATCCCATTACTGGGGATATACCCAAAGGATTATAAATCATGCTGCTACAAAGACACATGCACATGTATGTTTATTGGGACACTATTCACTAGCAAAGACTTGGAACCAACCCAAATGTCCATCAGTGATAGACTGGATTAAGAAAATGTGGCACATATACACCATGGAATACTATGCAGCCATAAAAAAGGATGAGTTCATGCCCTTTGTAGGGACATGGATGCAGCTGGAAACCATCATTCTCAACAAACTATCACAAGAACAGAAAACCAAACACCACATGGTCTCACTCATAGGTGGGAATTGAACAATGAGAACACTTGGACACAGGGAGAGGAACATCACACACTGGAGCCTGTTGTGGGGTGTAGGGAGCAGGGAGGGATAGCATTAGGAGATATACCTGATGTAAATGATGAGTTAATGGGTGCAGCACACCAACATGGCACATGTATACATATGTAACAAACCTCCATATTGTGCATATGTACCCTAGAACATAAAGTATAATAAAAAATAAATAAATAAATAAATGGGTAAGTTTCAACTTTATCTCAGTTTAGAAAAGTGGGAATTTCATTGTGTAGCTTTCCCTTTGCTGTGAAACCTTCTCTTTCCTCAGTTGCTATTCACTCTTCAACTCTCGCTTCTAACCTTCTTACTCCACTGAAACTACTCTTACCATGTGACATCACCCGTGACATCCTAATTACTCAATAGTGTTGATATTTTAACACCTTATTTTAATACCTTTCTGCAGCACTTGGAAGTAGCTACTCCTTCCTCCAATCCTTCTCCCTAATGGATCTCATGATGTCATGTTTTACCAGTTCTCTTTCTACCTTCCACTTTTGATATTTCTTCATCTCTGTTGTGGAACTCTTCCACTGCCTACTCCTAAAACATCCATGTTCCCAGTATTGTGTTCTTTCTGGAAAGGATTATGTTCGTTTCATGGTTTTAATTATAGCTTATTCATTAATAAAACCCATGGTGATTGCCAGGGGCTTGGGGGAGGGGCAAAGGAACAGTTGTTTAATGGGTGTAAAGTTTCAGATTTCCAAGATGAAAAAATTCTAAAGGTCTGTTTCACAGCAATGTGAATATACATGATATTATGAAACTGTACACTTAACCATAGTTAAAATGGTAAATTTGTTATTTACCATTTGTTTTTCACCACAATAGATAGACAAATAGACACAGCTATCTATCTATCCAGTGTAATATATGCAGCTGCTACCCCCACTAAATCTGTTGTGAAGTACCAACACAACTGGCTTCAAGATGGTTGCACCTGCTCTAGGCTTCACATTCTCACACATCAATGGCCAGAGACAGAAAAGATAACTTCTTTTCTTTCCTTCTCTTCTTAAACATTAAGGAACTCTTCTTGTAGAGCCCAGAAAACATCCTTTTATTTCTCATTAACCAGAAGTGAATCAAGGAACAGTATAAACACAACAGGAACTGAGCAGCCTCTCAGCATCCCTTGTTGAGGATGAAGCTAGTCTCACCTTCCCAGATCACATGGATGCACAGAGAAGGCTGAGGGAACAAAGTCAGAGCTCTACCAGCAAGGAAGAATGGATACGGTACAGATGTAGTGGGGCACCAGCTGTATGTGCTACACTGATCTCTCCCCTGAGCAAAAGACCCATGGATACAACTCTTTCCAAAACATCTACTCCATATCAAATTTATATACACTGCTTTTGCCATGAGAATTCTTCTTATGCTTCCTATTCCATTTTATAACACTCCTGTATAATAAAAAGCCTAGTCAGGAACCTGGGCAGGGTCTTCAACTCTGTCTTTTTTCTACACAAACAATCCTGAAATCTGACCATGGTGACTCTCCATTTCATTTCTATGGCCAGTGCCTCCTAACTCAACTCCCTGTCTCTAGTGCGGCCTTTCCTCATAAGTCCAACTTGCTGACCTGATGACAACAAGGGCAGTTAATCTGAAACACAAACCTGACCATGTGATTCTGTTTATGGATTGTCTAAAAGAGGGGTTCCATGACCATGACTTCCCCAAAATGAGATGCAAAATTTTTTGAATATGTATGTGAAACATTTTTTGTGAAACAAATTTTTGAATAAATATGTGAAACATTCTGATAGATTATTTCTGGAAAGTCCTTGACCCAGTAAATCTTCAAAAACTACTGACATAATGGACACAAATCTAAGATATTTTGCATGGAACATAAAGACCTTTCATAATCTGCTTCTTACTTATCTCTTCAGACTCATCTCTTACATCTCGTTCCCTTATATCTTACGCTCCACCAAAAGTAAACTACTTGCAGTTACTCAAGCACAACTCTGTGCCTATACACAAACCAGTACCTCTTTCTAGATTACTTTCCCTGCCATAATCCATTTAGTACACGTCAATGCATCCTTCAGAATCCAGTTTGTATATCACTTCCTCTGTAAAGTCTCCATTTGTGACCTCAGAATGTATCAACTGCTTCCATATACTTTTATTCTATAGACATTTTTCTATTTATGATACATTTGTTACTATAATGTATATTTTCTCATTTCCTCCACCAAACTATGAGCTGCCTGAGGAAAACATTGTCTGATTCTTTTTCGATGTCTCTACCTCCAAGAAGAGATCCTAATACAAAGTAGATGTTCATGATGTATTTGTTGAAAAGAACTATTTGAAAATACATTATGTCCATAGTTAATATACAATAATGCATTTTGGATTAACCAGATATGGAGAATTATTCTTATAACTGTTTACTCTGTCTTACGTAGGTTTGATAGCAATAATTCTCAAACTTCAGTGTGCATCAGACTTAGCAGTGAAACTTTTTAAAATTACAGAAAGAAGCTTCAGGCCCTATCCCACACCTGCAGAGCCAGAATCTCTAGGACTGCAGCCCTGGTGCCTGCTTTTTAAATAAACCATCCAAATGAATCCAATAACTTCTGCTCTCAAAAATTGACAGAAATCGCTTTCCATTCCAGGACAAGAACCAAAGACAAATTCCTATGTGTCTCCTCTTCATGATCTTAGGCAGAAGGGTCTGTCACTACCGAGGACAACAAAGGATAATCCACTTTAGTCAGTGCTGACTTGGTTGGAGAAGAAACGTAAAAGCACTCAAAGGCAGAAAATAAAAGCAGTTCCAGTTCTGGAAGCCATTTGGACAGTTCCAGTTGAAGAGCCAAAGCAGAAAATCAACATTCCAGCTCCTAGAAACTTTATTTTCACCTTTCTTCTAGGAATACTTTATAAGACAAATAGAATTGCTTTGGCCTGGGTGATTTTGCATAATGGTTCTTAGCATGGTATTATGGTCTGCATTCAGTATTATTTTTCTTACATTTCTGTAGAGCAATGACAGCACTATTCCCCAAGCATCCCAACAAAGCTCTCAACCCACACCCAGCCCCTGCATAGGCCAATGACCTGTGGAAAGACAAAAACAAGAATGTTATGCAATAAATCAGAAATGGCCTGGAACACAAACCTGGCCAAAGAATTGAGTGCCTGCAGCCAGACTACGGCTGTTTTCTCTTTGGGCAGCAAGGAGGAAGCAAGTGTGACTCCTCAGACACCCTCAAGGCCTGCTGATCAAGACAATGGTTCTTTATTACTCATCTATATGAAATAGGTCAGACATCATTGTTTACTTATTTATAATAAGCCTAATTACTCATCTTATTGCCATACCTTGTCTTCCCAGTCTTATTTATGCATTGCTTACCTGGGTAAATATGGGGGCCACAGAGGTGCCTTACTTCCATTACCATGCAGCAGAACTTACTGTGGGAAACATAGCTGATGGAAAGCTCCAACTACTGCCCCTTCGGATTCACCAGGCAATACTTTCCTCAGTCTGCTCCCAGCGAATGACTCAGCACAGTGGGAGTGCTGGATCCAGCCCATTTCTGCTTACCACAGGAAGCCCCCTCATGGGAAACTTTGGCTCAGAGCTGAGACATAGCCAGAATTGCATTGAAGTTTGAGTATTTTCCTACTCAATTCTTCTTTCTCTCTTTTCTTTTTTGGATGTCAGACCTACATTGTGGTTTGAAGACTCATCCTGCTTCCGCCCTCTTTATTTTTCACAGGTGCTTCCCCTCAATAAGTCTCTTACATATCTAAACCCCATCTTGGCTTCTTGAAGGATCCAAACTGACACTGTGTTTGCTTTGTTAAAGATAATTGTAAGTTCTTTGCAACTACTCTTATTAAAGGGTGAAAGCCCTGTAAGACAAGGCTTCCAACCATCCACACCAATATACCAGCTATGCAAGTAAAAATATCTGGGAACCTCCAGCCCAGTCCATCTGCCAGCTGAGTACCACTAAGTAATCTCAGTCAGCATCATGCAGATCACCCAGCCAAACTCTACCTGAATTCCTGGCCCATATGATTCTGACAAGAAAGAAAATGCTTATTCTTTTGTGGTAGTTTGCAGCAATAGATTACCAGAACAGGTATCATTTTCTTTTCTTTTTCTCTCCCGTTATGTTGAGTTAAAAATTAACACCTTATTTACATAATTTCCCACAAAAGAAAAGGTTTTAAGAGTCTATATGGAAGAGCATATTACATAGTGTCTAAGGCTACAATTTTTAAAGTAATATTAGATTCTTCCAATATAACCTGTTGAGTTGAATGGAAAGTCCTTGAAATTTCAGGTGCTAAGAAAGCAACTTCCAAAAGCTTTTCTACCTATGAGTCTTTAATTCATTGGCCCACTTTCTAACTTAACTTTGTAGAAACCAACTCAATCATCTTCCAGGTAGTACACAATTCTATAAGATTTTTTCAGCACAAAAGAGGTGGAGGGATGCAGTGAAAGCTTTTCAGAAAATTGTGGCTGTTAAAAAGAGCATGCTGCTGCAGGCAGATTTGAAATGGAACACTGATTTTATTTTGATCAATAAATCTAGATAACACAACGCATTACCATTCTCAAACATTGCAGTTTTTGCTTCATTTTAACTGAATGTGTCTTGTGGAATCTTGTTTTATTCCATAAAACAGAATGACAATTTTTTTCTCCCCAGCCAGGCAAGCTAGACCTATCTGAAATCAATCTTTCAGCATGGCAAATACATTGTAAATTATAAGGCAATGTGTATACTAAAGCAAGTGTGGTAGTTAATTTTAACAATTTTTTAAAAGCATGTCAGGGTTTTGATAATACCAGAGAGATGAAAATTTCTTACACGGCATGCCAGATCAGCACAGTTTTCAATCTGAGATTAGAGGCCATTGACAAACATGTCATGAAGTTCACATAGTATTTATGGTTGATCTGCTCAAGAAATTAAAAGCATTGAATCTTGGACATGACACAGATGTGAAAGATTAAAACAAAACACTTGAAAATGTTTCAGTTGTTATAAATATATACCTTTAACAGATGTTTTATTTTTCAAGAAACCACACCTGCTTTGAAATAACAGGCCCAGGGAAATCTTCTCATGCCCTCGTGTCACAGTGTCCCTTAGAATCATCTATAATGTAGAACACTGCAAAAATTTTGCCCTTAAATTAATTGATCCCACAGATGAAAACTGCACAATCTTTGATTTTTCACTGTATCTTTAAAAGCCATTTTTCTTTTGCCTATCTCAAGAACCCTACTCTTTTGAAGGATATTAGCCACTCATCTATACATATATCCACATATTCCCTATGTTAGAAAAGGTCTTTTTTAAAAAGAAAAAGAAAATCATTTAGGAAAACATAAACTGTTTCATTTTTGTAAGGGAAGGATGTGTGGAGATTTTTCTGTTTAATAATGCTATCTTTTTATTTTATTGTGGTAAGAACATGTAACATGTGATTTACCCTCTTAAATTCTTAATTGTACAATGCATTACTGTAGACTATAGGTACAATGTTGTACAGCAGAACTCTAGGGCTTGTTTATCTTGCTTAATAGAAACTTACTCCCATTGATTAGTAGCTCCCATTCCATCCTATTTTCCTACTATTATATTATAGCAGTTCAGCTGGCGATCAAGCTTTGGGATTGATTAAGAAAGCTGATTTGAAATGCAAAGATTTGAAGATCTGCTTTTCTACTCCTTTCATCTCTTCATTTCTTTTGTGGTGATTCTATCCACCCTCTTGGTTTTAACTACCACTTCTTAGCAAATGACTAAAACAGCCCACAAGTCTAGCCCAGACTTCTCTCCTAAACCCACTTCTGAATTTCCACCTGTCTATGGCACATTTCAACATAGTTTTTCTCTTCACAACTCAAACCCAACATTTTACACAAGTTCTATAAACACTCATTTAATCTAAAACCTGTATGTTTTTCAGATGTAATAACTGAATCCTAGAATGGCTTACTAGTTTACCTATAGCTGCCTACTGGAAACAAATGTTTCTCTAGAAATAATTAGTAAAACCAAAGTATGTTCTTAGAGATGACTAATAAAATTTTTAAAGCCATTGATTTATCAAGAAAAAAGGGCATTTAAAAAATTATCACTATCAGGAAGGAATGATTTTTGATTCTTGAATGTTCATTTATTCTTTATTATAGATTTTGATTCTCCAGGGAAATTCTCCATTTTCTTATCTATTTTTCTTGAACATAATTTTTAGAATTATTTTCCATTTCAATATCTGAATCACCTTGGGTGTTTCTGTTCTCTATTTCTTCCAGTGGTCTTGCCTAGTAATGTACCAGGACACTGTACACAAAAGTCATAAAAGATCCAAAAGGGTGATTTCTGTCTCCAAAGAGGGCTTCTTAAGCTTCTGGGAGGGAGCTGGAGTAGGAGCAGGACCATTATCCCAATCAGAGTTTAAGTTGATTGACTAAAAGGTTTCAATCTTTATCAGGTTTATTCCAATTCTGATTTTCTCTTATTCTTTGCATGCCGTCCTTCAAACCTGTCAACTAAGGATCTGGACCCGTTTACCTGGCAGACCCTACCTTCAGTTTTATCTCCGCAGCACGACCAGCTGCTGATGGCTGCTTTCTGTTTAGCCTCTCTACCTCCTGGCCTGCACTGCCTCAAGAGGAAAAGTGGCTTACATGATAACTTCTCTGCAATTCCCTTTACTCTGGGATTATGACTCCTCAAATCCTGACTGCCTTGGTAGCCATCCAATGACTCTAAGCAGATGGCTTTCTGTATTTTATTCAGCTTTTCTGGTTGCTCTCATTGGGAGGATTGGTTAGCGCCAAGCCAGTTTATCATACCTGGAAGCCTGGGTATATTTTGAAGACATAGAGGACGGAATTTGCTGGTTAACAAATTAGATGTGAAAGGTGAGTGAAAGAAGCTAGTCAAGAATGACTCCAGGGTTTTCTTTATCCGTATGTTTTTGTTGCAAAGGACAGTATGAATGAATTTGTAAATAACTAAGATAGGGAAGTCAGGAGGAGTAGGAATGGGGAAACAGGTTTTGGAGGAAAATTAACAGACTCAGATATGCATGCATCAAAAGTGAGATGCTTGTTACAGGTGCAAGTGGTGATGTTGAATACGTAAGTCTGGAGTTCAGAGAAGCCCAAGATGAAGACCTGAATTTGTGAATTTTCAGCCTGTACATTCAGAGTTTACAAAGTAGAGGCTGAGATACACATAATCTTGAAACACAAAAGAGTGAGTGGTAATCTTTAAACGATTAAAGAGCCCTTCCATGACTCTTCTATATTTTACAGCAAGACTTTCAGGTCAGAATGTCTAAAGCAGAGCAGGTGAATTAGGTTGATATGATTTGGCCCTGTATCCCCACCCAAATCTCATCTCAAATAGTAATGCCCACATGTTAAGGGAGAGACCTGTGATCCCCACATGTCGAGGGAGCGAGGTGATTGGATTATAGGGGCAGTTTCCCCCATGCTGTTCTCACAATAGTGAATGAATTCTCACAAGATCTGAGGGTTTTATAAATGGTAGTTTTTGCCTATGCTGTCGTACACTCTGTCTCTCTCCTGCCATCATGTAATACGTGCCTGCTTCCCCTTCCACCATGATTGTAAGTTTCCTGAGTCCTCCTCAGCCATGTGGAACTGTGAGTCAAGTAAACCTCTTTTCTTTATAAATTACCCACTCTCGGGTAAGTTATTTATAGCAGTGTGAAAATAGACTAATGATGTAGACAGAGACAAGAATCTGTGCTTGTAAACAAATCCTACCACTCTAGTGCTCTAAAAGCAAACAGTCATAATACTTTGTTTCTCTTCTCATTCAGGTACATGGTTTGGCACCATCAGTTTCTCTTTCTGTCCTCCTCCCAGAGGATGCTATCTGCAAAGAGGACCCTGAGCAAGGACAGAATGGTTTATATCTATTAAAAGAAAAATTAGAGAGTACCAATGGATTTGTGGAAGAGAATGAAAACAGAGAAAGGAAATAAAGATGAAATACAAATAAATGTACACTCAAAAGCAAATAATCCTTGAGTTTTTAATATTTACTCATTTCTAAATGGATAAGCCTAGTTAGTAGTTTGGGAGTGTTTAAGCCTAACCTTTGTTATCTGTAAGGATAACATTAACTAGTAGTGGCCATTATTTGTGCAACTTGTTAAACAACTTATCAAAGAAAAGGAATAAAATTGCTTTTATATATCTAAGAATCTCTAAATCTGCTTTTTAAAAGATATCTTTTCTCTGTTGGTTCCCACAATTCTCATTTATCATTCATACACACTATCACAATGGAAGGATGGATCCACCCAAGACAAAGTCAGAATCACAAAGGTTGAAGCTTGGGTAGCTACATTTTTCAAATCTTCATAGATTTCAAAGCCTTGGTTAGGAAACATGGCAAATAATGCTTCACTTTTGCCCATTCTTGCCTTTATCCAGTCAAAATAAGAGTGGTCGAGAGCTGTCACCATCCCTGTAAGATACACCATCATGTCAAGTCTAGTGTACATCAGAAGCCTCTGGTACCATTTTTCCTCTCTTGGTTTCCTTCTGGCATTTTGACCATATATGAATATGGCCAAAGATATATGGCCATATATGAATATTCTTATATATATAGATATATAGAAGATAGACATATATAGAAGATAGATAGATAGATAGATAGATAGATAGATAGATAGATAGATAGATAGATAAAGATTATTCTACCTTTCTAGAACAGCAAAAGAATCACATCACTCCCTGATGAAGAATCTACTACTTTGGTTTACTACTAGTCCAAGTTTTTTGGTTTTTTTTGCTTTGTTTTTAATTCGAGTCCCCCTAAAATACTCTCATATTTCTATTTCTTTGCATCTAATTTCAATCTCTCTAATGTGTTATAGATCAAAAGTTCAGTTTTGGTTATATTTTATTTTGTTCCATAAAGTCTTCACATGACTTATAACATAGCATACTGTTTGTGTATAATGTATGATGCCATCAATACCAGCTTCTTAAGATGTTGAATTCAAATTGCCACCAGAGAGGCCACCAAAGAGGGCATTTAGTGTCAGGACACCATAATTCTAGCACCAGACCTGATGATAACCAGTTGTGTGACCATAAGACGATAATTTCATGTCGTTAAGCCTCTATTTGACCATTTGCATAAATGCAAAGATTGGATTCAGTTGTCTCTCGAGTCCTTATAATTCTAATGCTTTATAAGGCTATTAGTTCTCATAGAGAAGGGCAAATTAATGACCAAAAATGAGTAGCATTAGCTTACAAGACAGTGATTTTATAAGAAATACACATTTAAAACAACTTACTAAACTAGATGGTACTACATGTAATAGCTACATAAATTAGCAATTAATCTTCATAGGGCTTTTAATTTGTTTCTTGATTTTGTCATTTGTGCAAAGTGTCTTGGCATTTGTTGATAATCTAACACAGTCTACCTCTGACTTATGTGTTTGCTATACACACACTCTAATACATCCAGACAATTCCAATTGCTTGGAGTCTGCTCACATCTGGTCACAATGAAGATAAAGCTGTAATAAAATTTCTAAAAATAAGTTAAAATTATCTCAGAAGCCAAAAAACAATAACCATAATAATAGAGATTGCTACATCTGGTGAAAAATGAGGAGAACTACTGCAGATTCCCCACATCTTGGTCATTTTTCCTTCCAAATGTTGCTCATATTTTCACCCATACAGATTACCCTGTATCATACTATCAGTCCAAATCCATCATTTCTTTCAAGGTCAGACTCAAAACTCACTTCGCTGCTCCTTCCTTCCTATCACCCCTTTATTTCTCATGAGATAGATGCCAGACTTAGCTTTGCTTTACTCCCTGCCCATTTGTGAACTCTCTCTCCCACTTTCAACATCTGCATCAAGGTACCATCATCATTTCTCTCCCTAGCTGTTCTCCCTAGCAAGAAGTGAATGAAACACAACCAGACGTTCTCTCTCCAACTCCTCATCCCCCTCCCCAGAGTGCTATGCCAAACTTTGACTGTATCCTATTCTGTTCTTTGGATTACATGCATATTAAGGCAAAAAAAATGATGATTTAATTTGTAGCACATACAAACAGGAATGAAAATCTATTTATTGAATTTAAAAGTTACAGCAGGTTATAGAGACTTTGGCTGGTGTGGAAAATTAAAAAAAAAAAGAAAGATAGAGACTTCTGCATTTCTGCATAGTAGGATTAGCTTTATTATGTATCAGTCTTATTGGATGTTAAATCTTTTGTCAACACACAGGATGATCTGTGTAATTCTTCTGATTGTGAGGTAGAGGACAGAAACTATTCCAGATAATACTAACAGCCAAGTTTCAAAGATCCTTTTGGGGAAAATGAAGCTTTTAAAAGGTAAATGGTGGTCAAAGGCACAGGCTCTGGATTCAGACTGCCCAGGTTCAACCCCTCTACCAATTACCAGCCCGGAGACCTTGAGCAAGTTACTCTACATCTCTGTACCTAAATTTCCCAATAATAAAATGGGGATAGCATTAGCTATTACCTCATGAAGCTGTTGTTAAATTAAGTTGTTCACACACATAGAGTGAGTAGAATAGATAAGTGTTTCCCATTATCGTTGCTGTTGTTAAGAGGTCCCTCACATCAGGCATCTAAGGCAGTAAATTAAGAACTGATGGTGCTGGTTACAAAGGCTGTAATTTTTTCATTTTTATTTTTATCAATTGCAAATAAAAACCATTGAGAATTTTCACAATTAATCAAGCCTGACTCAAGAAACACATGATTCTGCAAGAATCATGCAAAACACAAAAGAGGATCATCGTACACAAAAATTTTTTAAAAGACCCACACTAGATCCAGAACAGAACATTCCTTTAGTGTTCAATTCCTTAGTTGCCAATAATACCATAACCATTCTGTGAGTCATAATACAGTTTACCATCTGTATATATAAAGTTTAATATTTATATTAAGTATTATATTAATTAAACACAACTATATATACGAATTCAGCTTCTCACCTAGTCACATTTAATGTTGTCTTTATAAAACCTAAACTTATGAGAGTGTCTAAGTGGATATTTGTACCATGTGATTGAAAGTGTCTGCAGCAGCTGTGACTCAGGATCGAGGATGGACAGATGGGGCAAGAAGCCCTTACTACAGAATGGTGTCTTAAGGGGACCTATTCCTCCACATGCTGCCAATCAAATATGCAATCCTCTGAGGTGCACTGTGAATTATTACAGAGGCATTTGCAGGTTAATTTAAAGGAATGGGTTCAATCATTTCATGTAATCCACCACCTTCCTTTCTACGATTCTTTCCGTGGAGAGAGGGAGCTTCTTCTTGACTTCTTTCTCCCCTTCTCCATAGCTGCTCCTTACACTCCTCCCTACCTAGGATTCTGCACAAACAACCTTACTAAGGAGACCGTGCCAGAGGTGTCTTCCAAGAACTGTCTTGCTTTCTTGTGGAAGGCATAGGAGACAGGCCGTGTAACCCCTTACTGCTTTTCCCACCAGTAAAATAGTAATTCTATGTCATTTCTATTCTCTCATCTCCTTGCACATCGTTTTCCTCTTTTCCTATGTCTTTTCTCCTTTTCATTTAACAAGTTATGTTCCTGACCACCAGTGTCAGCTATTAACCTCAGGAAAATATATGTCCCCTCTCTTCATTCTATGTATGGGTTGAAAAGTTAGTCCAATATCCATGATTTAACAATAATGCCAACAATATACATGTGTTTATTTAAGAGGGAAACTGAAATTTTGTCATATATGTTATTATTCTTTTTATTTATTTATTTATTTTTTTATTATTATACTTTAAGTTCTAGGGTACATGTGCATAACGTGCAGGTTTGTTACATATGTATATTTGTGCCATGTTGGCGTGCTGCACCCATCAACTCGTCAGCACCCATCAACTCGTCATTTACATCAGGTATAACTCCCAATGCAATCCCTTCCCCCTCCCCCCTCCCCATGATAGGCCCCGGTGTATGATGTTCCCCTTCCCGAGTCCAAGTGATCTCATTGTTCAGTTCCCACCTATGAGTGAAAACATGAGGTGTTTGGTTTTCTGTTCTTGAGATAGTTTGCTGAGAATGATGGTTTCCAGCTGCATCCATGTCCCTACAAAGGACACAAACTCATCCTTTTTTAATGGCTGCATAGTATTCCATGGTGTATATGTGCCACATGTTCTTCATCCAGTCTGTCACTGATGGACATTTGGGTTGATTCCAAGTCTTTGCTATTGTGAATAGTGCCGCAATAAACATACGTGTGCATGTGTCTTTCTAGCAGCATAATTTATAATCCTTTGGGTATATCCCCAGTAATGGGATGGCTGGGTCATATGGTACTTCTAGTTCTAGATCCTTGAGGAATCGCCGTACTGTTTTCCATAATGGTTGAACTAGTTTACAATCCCACCAACAGTGTAAAAGTGTTCCTATTTCTCCACATCCTCTCCAGCACCTGTTGTTTCCTGACTTTTTAATGATCGCCATTCTGACTGGTGTGAGATGGTATCCCATTGTGGTTTTGATTTGCATTTCTCTGATGGCCAGTGATGATGAGCATTTTTTCATGTGTCTGTTGGCTGTATGCATGTCTTCTTTTGAGAACTGTCTGTTCATATCCTTTGCCCACTTTTTGATGGGGTTGTTTGTTTTTTTCTTGTAAATTTGTTTGAGTTCTTTGTAGGTTCTGGATATCAGCCCTTTGTCAGATGAGTAGATTGCAAAAATTTTCTCCCATCCTGTAGGTTGTCTGTTCACTCTGATGGTAGTTTCTTTTGCTGTGCAGAAGCTCTTTAGTTTAATTAGATCCCATTTGTCAATTTTGGCTTTTGTTGCCGTTGCTTTTGGTGTTTTAGACATGAAGTCCTTGCCCATGCCTATGTCCTGAATGTTATTACCTAGGTTTTCTTCTAGGGTTTTTATGGTATTAGGTCTAACATTTAAGTCTCTAATCCATCTTGAATTAATTTTTGTATAAGGAGTAAGGAAAGGATCCAGTTTCAGCTTTCTACTTATGGCTAGCCAATTTTCCCAGCACCATTTATTAAATAGGGAATCCTTTCCCCATTTCTTGTTTTTCTGAGGTTTGTCAAAGATCAGATGGCTGTAGATGTGTGGTATTATTTCTGAGGACTCTATTCTGTTCCATTGGTCTATCATATTATTCTTATCTCTGCTTTTTCACAGCAAGGATCCTGAGCCCTGATTCTAGGAGAGTTCATCCTCACCATACCTCATCCCTCCAACTGACTTATAAAAGGAGGGTGATGATATAGCTTGCCAACCATAGCCTCTGCTAATTTGACTGCTTTTGTCAGATGATGATGAGAATGATGAGACATTGATCCCGAGGATATGTCTGAAGCTACCCTTTAGGAAAGAGGATTTTCCCTTACTGTGGCTGGGAGGCAAGGCAGACACCTGAGTAGGGCTGTGCTATCAATGTCCCAGTGCTGCATGGCCTTCAGTAGTCAATAAAAAGTACCCCAAAGAAGATCAGAGGTGTTATCTCATGAAAGGCACAACTTTGGGTGACTAGCTGGGAAAGTGGACATAATACCTTGTAAACAGAGAAGATATGACTCAAGAGGAAAGCTCCAATGCCTATTGTAGAAGGTATGTTTGTACTTAATTTAAACAAAATGTAGGCCAACTTAGCCAAGGAGAACTCGCAAACTCTCTATAACCTCACTTGCCTCAATAGTCAGGAAACATAGGAAAAGCTATGATTGCCCTTGGTGCAGATATCTATCTGGCCAGCAGACAGCACAACTGAAACCATGACAGCAGTGAGCAGCAAGCCTAACAAGCCACAGAGCCCGTATTAGTGAAAAGCAATGATCCAATCAGGCCAGTGGCAGACCCTAGGGGCTATTTATGAAGCACCTATTGTGGCCAAGTCCTAGACTGTGAGCTGTTAACTATGTTTGCATTTATTCCTCATAATGTCAAGAGTTGGACACTATTATCTCCATTTCAGGCAAGAAAAAAACCAAGACCCAGAAAAATTGAGTTATTGCCCCAAGGTCATATAGCTCATGAGGGAAACCAGTCTCGTGGGAGTCTGTGTGTCGTTAGCCTTTCTACCATCCCACAGAGTCTGCTGAGAAGACAGGAAGCATGTGAAGGAAAGCGTAGAAAACTATTTCACCAGAAGATTTACACCATAAGAGGATGGTGAATACCTGAGAAAAGAACTTCCTGAAATGGCTGAAACTATAACCTGAAGATTACTAGTTGTAGTTGTTAAACAGTTATCATTACTGCATAGTTACTTCTGGATAATTATTCAACAACTACTTGATATATTCATGGAGTATGGATAAAAATGCCCAGTGCCTTCTGATTAAGGAACTTGTGAAGAGAACACAAAGAATGCACTACACCCTGTGCAAGGGCAGAGATAATTTGCCACATTGGTACTGGGAAATGTCAAGAAATGCTTCAGAGAAGGATCTCTTTATCTGAGTTTCATAAACTAGTGGAATAGAAAGGTGCTGTTGAGGGTGGGGATAAGAATTCCCTGCAAAGGGCATGAGCAAATGATTGGAAACCTGACACAGCATAATCTGATCTATAAAGAGAAAGTTGTGTTTTGTTGTTGTTGTTGTTGTTGTTGTTAGATAAAATTTACATATAGTAAAATGTACCCTTGAATGAATTTTGGCAAACATATTCAACTGTGTCCTTCACACCCCAATCAGGATATAGAACATCATCACCACCACCCCCCACAGGAAAGATCCCCTGTATCCCTTTAAGTCAGTTCCTTCCAATCATAGTCAATCCATGTTCTAATTTGTATTACCATAAATTGGTTTTGCCTGGTTTTGAATTTCATGTTAATGAAATCATGTGTCTGGGTATCAATATAAAGTTTCTGAGGTATGTTCATGTTGTGTGCATCAGTAGTACATGCTTTGTGTTGCTAAGTATTATTCCATTGCATGGATTTACTATAATTTGTTCATCCATTCAACAAGCAAGTTGTTTGAGATGGCTAATACACAGAACTTTTGTGGGGCTGGATTGAGGAATGCGAACTGTATTTAAAAATGAACCTGAAAAGATAAACATGTGTCATATCATGGCATATGGTTTACTAAGGAGTGTGAACATTGTCCTAAGAACAATATTAGTAAGTTTCAGGGCAGGGTTAGGGGATCATATAGAATCAGACATCAATACCAAGTGTATTAGTCTATTTTCACACTGCTATAAAGACATACCTGAGACTGGGTAATTTATGAAGAAAATAGGTTTAATTGACTCACAGTTTTGCAGGCTGTACAAGAAGCATGGCTGGGGAGGCCTCAGGAAACTTACAATCATGGAAGAAGGTGAACAGGAAGCAGGCACAATCTTCACATGGCAGAACAGGAGAGAGACAGCCAAGGTGGAAGTGCTACGCACATTTAAACAACCAGATCTCATGAGAACTCACTCTTACAAGAACAGCAAGGGGGAATCTGCCCCCATGATTCAGTCACCTCCCACCAGGTCCCTCCCCTAGCCCTGGGAATTACAATTCAACATGAGGTTTGAGTGGAAACACAGAAACAAACCATATCATTCTGCCCCTGGCCCCTCCCAAATTTCATGTTCTCACATTCCAAAAACAATCATCCCCTCCCAACAGTCCCCCAAAGTCTTAATTCATGCCAGCATTAACACAAAAGTCCAACTCCAAAGTCTCATACGAGACAAGGCAAGTCCCTTACACCTACGAGCCTGTAAAATCAAAAACAAGTTGGTTATTTCCAAGATATAGGCATTGGGTAAATGCTACTGTTCCAAAAGGGAAAAATTGGCCAAAACAAAAGGGATACAGGCCCCTTGCAAGTCTGAAACCCAGCTGGGCAGTCATCAAATACTAAAGCTCCAAAATAATCTCCTTTGACTCCATGTCTCACATCCAGGTCATACTGATGCAAGGGGTAGGCTCCTAGGCCTTGGGCAGCTCTGCCCCTGTAGCTCTGCAGGGTACAGCACCCATGGCTGCTTTAACAGGCTGGCATTGAGTGCTTGTGGTTTTTCCAGGTGCGCAGTGCAAGCTGTCACTGGACCTACCATTTTGGGGCCCGGAGGATTGTGGTCCTCTTCTCACAGCTCCACTAGACAGTGCCTCAGTGGGGATTATTTGTGGGGGCTCCAACCCCACATTTCCACCCTCCACTGCCCTAGTAGAGGTTCTCCATGAGGGCTCTGCCCCTGTGATGGATTTCTCCCTGGACATCCAGGCATCTCCATACATCCTCTGAAATTTAGAGGTGCCATGTCCTGAGGCTGCACATTGCAGCATGGCCGTAGACCTCACCCATGAAACCATTTTTCCCTCCTAGGCCTCTAGGCCTGTGATGGGAGGGGCTGCTGCAAAGGTCTCTGAAATGCCCTGGAGGCAGTTTCCCCATTGTCTTGGCTATTAACATTCAGCTCTTTTTATGCAAATTTCTGCAGTCTTGAATTCCTCCCCAGAAATGCATTTTTCTTTCCTACCACATGGTCAGGCTGCAAATTTTTCAAACTTTTATGCTCTGCTTCCCTTTTAAATAAAAGTTCTAGTTTCAGGTCATTTCTTTGTTTATGTAAATAAGCATAGTCTTTTAAGGTCACATCTTGAACACTCTGCTGCTTAGAAATTTCTTCCACTAGATACCCTAATTGATCTCTCTTAGGTTCAAAGTTCCACAGATCTCTAGAGCAGGGGCACAATGCTGCCAGTCTCTTTGCTAAAGCACAACAAGAGTCACCTTTATTCCAATTCCCAGTAAGTTCCTCATCTCTATCTGAGATCACCTCAGCCTGGACTTCACTGTCCATATCACTATCAGCATTTTGGTCACAACAATTCAACAAGTCTCTAGGAAATTCCAACTTTCCTAGAAACTTCTTCTGGGCACTCCAAACTGTTCAAACCTCTGCCCATTACCCAGTTCCAAAGTTGCTTCAGCATTTTCAGGTATCTTCTCTGTTACCAATTTTCTGTATTAGTCCATTCTCATACTGCTATAAAGACATACCTGAGACTAGGTAATTTCTGAAGGAGAGGCTTAACTGACTCACATTTCTACAGGCTATGCAGGAGGCATGGTTAGGGAACCCTCAGGAAACTTACAATTATGGCAGAAGGTGAGGGGGAACCAGGCACAATCTTCCCATGGTGGAGCAGGAGAGACAGAGAGTGAAGGGGGAAGTGCTACACACTTTGTCACAACCAGATCTCATGAGAACTCACTATCACAAGAATAGCAAGTGGAAAATCCACCCCCATGATCAAATCACCTCTACCAGGTCCCTCCCCCAACAATGGGAATTACAATTAAACATGAGATTTGGGTGGAGACACAGAGCCAAACCATATCACCAAGCCATCATTGGTAGAACTCATAACCTCTAGTCAATGATCACTTAATTACCCTAGGTTCTGAGCCTTGTAACACTCATCCAGAAGGCATGAACTCCCTCTAATATGCTTAATTTTCATATTCAGCTGAGCTTTTTTGAGCATTTACTACGTGGCAGGCACTCAATTAGAAAATGTCACATATATGATGGTCCGTTAAGGTTTCTGTCATCTTCATTAATCCATGAGATTAGATTAGAAAACGTCACATATATGATGGTCTTTTAAGGTTTCTGTCATCTTCATTAACCCATGAGGGTATTCTTTTTATTTAATTTGTATCTTTTTATAGACAGAGTCTCGCACTGTTACCCAGGCTGGAGCGCAGTGGCACAGTCAGAGCTCACCACAATCTCAAACTCTTGGGCTCACATGATGTTCCTGTCTTCACCTCCTGAGTAGCTAAGGCTAGAGGTGCTCACCACCATACCTTGCTAATTTTTAAAATTTATTTTTTGTGGAAATGAAGGTCTTGTTACATTGCCCAGGCTGGTTTTGAACTCCTGGCCTCAACAATTCTTCTGCTTCAGCTTCCCAAAGCTCTAGGATTACAGGTGTGAGGCACCATGCCCAGCCCTATGTGGGTATTCTTACATGTGCATAATCCATTTCTGCAACACAGCCTGGCCATTTGATTCTACATTCTCTGATTATCATCCAGTAAAGAGAAGGCTCAATCTTACCTACTCTTTTGGGAGGAAACGTAACTTTGCAATTGGAATTACAGCTAAAAGCAGGTATCCCCACAGTACAGACACATGGTTTAAGCAGCTCAGAGGTATTCGTGTTTTAACATTTTTATATTTAATCTAGTGCAAGCCACCAGTGCCAGTTAGACAACCAGTTGGCAACCACCAGTTGGACTGCCAATTGTGGAAATTTTGTGGACTGTCTGATGGAAAGATTTTTCTGAGTCTTTTGATGGAACTTGGGCCAAGAATGCATTCACGCAATATACCCAGGACTCCATTTTGTCACAGGGAGCTCCAGTATAAAAAATATAAAAAGAACAAGAGCCATTAATTTTTAACATTTTTTAAAATATCCAAAATCATTTGCTTGTTTTATCCTCTTCCATTTAAAACTGATTTTCCTTGAATACAACTGCTTGAGAAAAATCAAAGTTTTAGTGAATATCATTAATTTAATACAGAAAAAACTGCTCACTTACAGAGCCCTGCATGCTTCATAAAATGCTTTGTGAGTTGAGTTTTATGTCAGGGAATTTTGGAATGCAGGTTGACAAATGATGCCAGACATTGTGAGGAGAAAATAAAGAGAAAAATAGTAATGTCACAGGAAAACAGCTAAGAAGAAATCACCATCCCCTGGTCCAACATGGGAGGTGAGTTATTTGCCAGCAGTAAACTGTCTGAAATTCAGGGGGAAAAGAACACAATGAAGATGAGATAAGGTTAGGGATCCCAGAGAACAATGGATACACATTTCCTGGCAAGCAGTAGAAGCTGGGCATATGAATACTCAAAAACTGGAAGCTACTCAAATGGCCAAGACCTCTGATGAATGATCCAGGGCAAAAAGGCTCACCAGCCAAGCCTTCCACGATCATGAGACAGATGGACATTTAGAAGACCCATTGTTTGGGTGAGTTTTCATTTGCCTGTTCTCAGTCTACAGATAAAATATATGTGTGCGATCTATATGGAGCAGAATCACGTCAGGATATAATTTATGGTTTACTCTACGTTTTCTTTACTTTCCTTTATTATTGAAGCAGTGAGTAGACTCCATGTTTGTTTCAAGAGATGTTCATGGCAGAGTATCCTGGTTTTTCTTTTCACAAGCTTAGTACCTTGGAAGAAATGTGGTTTGAAAAGAGAAGGATGTCTCCAGGTTGAGTTATGAGCCATTGGACAGGGAGTGTTACTTAACCCATAGTCACACAAAACTTCAAGGAAACTGAATCTGGCCTGGGTCTTCTAGATTGGTCAAAGTGTCCCACAATCCAAGAATGGCATGGAGAAAGCACAGGTATCTGATCTTAAGAGGAAGGAAAGTCAGAATGCTGGTTATTTCAGTGGTTCCACTCCTTTTCATCTCCTAGCAGTCTCAAAGTTTCAGGCCAATAATACAGGACAGAAAGAGCATTCACACAAGAGACCACTGCAGTTCTAGCCAAGCTGACAGGAAATAAAACTGGTTTTTGAGTACAAAGTCCCTTTCAGACCTCAAACGGATGGGAAATATAGGGAAGACCACACGGATTTTCAATTGCTTAGGTGATTAGCACTGAAACATCACTCAAGCTCTTTGCCCAGGAGCTTTCAAACCTCTAAAATCAATTTAATTCTATAACTATAAAAGTTGAAAATTATTTTCATCATTATTTTATCTTCTATCTGCAGCACAGAATCATTAAAGATTTCTCCTTAAACTTCTCCCCAAAATAAAATAGTGGAACTATGTAAACCTATACTTTTGTTTGCTATTCCACAATCTTCTACCTGTTCCTCTTTTAGTCTCTAATAGTATCCTTTAATTTGGAACAAACCCCTGTCTCTTAAAATCTCACTGGGCTTCAGCTTTGTAAACAAAAACCATGAAGTCCTCTCACAAACTTCCCCAAAGGGCAGTAGACTGCTATTTTTCTTGAATGAGGCAGAAAAGAATTTTCTCATTATAAAATCATTATAGGATAAACGTTCATTGCCAGGACAACTGGAAGTAGAAGGTGTACAATTTCACCATTCCTAAAATATTAATTCTATCATCTATCAACTGTGTTCCAGGAACTTTTCCTTCCTTCCACTGAAAAGATGTAGAGCCTTCTACAGTTTTGACCATATCTCACACAACTGTTTTCTCACCCATGACTTGCAGTGTCTGATTTCTTACCCACGACTTCTGGCCACAAAAGCAAGTCTTGTACTAAGTCTAGTTTTGTAGCCTATCTAAACATCTAACTACTGTTTATAGCACTTTTTAGAAGAGAAAATAGCTCTGAGCAAAGTGGTATAATGATAAAGTTGTGTTTTACGAGTTGGAGCATCTAAATTCTTTTCTCAACCCTATTGCTACGTAGCTTGTGACTTGGGTAAGTAAGTAACATCTGCACTTCAGTTATCAGATTGCAAAATGTGAGAGCTTTGTAACTTTACTCTTAACTCTGTATAATGTCTTACCAACTACAGTATAAGCTATTCTCAGGCATAAATCTAGTCTTCAAGTAACAGACAGAAAACCAACTGTTACTGAGCATATAAAATAACTCTAATATGTGATCTGTTGGACTAGATGACCCCAAAGGTTCTGTAGGAAATGTTTAGATACCCACAAAGTATCCAGAAGCACTCAGTAACTGCCTAGTGAATAAATAAAAGTGCCTCTGATTTACACTGTGTGGTGAATAAATCATTTGATACTTGTGACAATTGAACCGAAAGGAAATTGAAATATTCTAGGAAGCAAGGTGATTTAGACAAGAGTCTGGGAAAAAATTATTTTTTAATGAATTTAACCACTGGTAATTAGGATTGGCAGAAGAAATTAGCATAAATACACCATCCAAATGGTAATGCAACTAGGACATTGTTATAAATTCTTAATGCCTCTTTTAAGAATAGAAAATGACAACTCATCAAAGAACAATTCATCAGGGTTCACTGAGCACTGACCTCAACACTTCATTGCTCTGATCTGTGGAACCCATTCCAATTTACCAGGGAAAATGCTTAGAGTGGAGAAAATAGAATTTTCATATATTAATAGTCTAGATTGGTAGGTTTCAAAATTTATTGGCCGAAGAAAATTATTCCATTTTTCAAAGGAACTAGCAGGCAGAAATCCAAAATAATAACAGTGATAATAGCAAGAACCAATGCTTACTAAGCATTACTATGTGTCAGGTACAGTTCTAAATCTATGTATTAGCTTATTTAAATCTTACAACACAATCCAGAGACAGGTAGTTTTATTATCCCCAATTTACATCAGATGAAGAAAGTTGGTAATAATGAAGTTAACTAAGTTGTACAGATCACCCAAGTTGTGAGGAAGGAAGCCAGGTTTTGAACCAGTCTACCCAGGAGCCCAGTTACACACTTTGCTTCTGTGTGTAAAACAGATGTAGCAGAGCTGTTCTGATCGAGAGTGAACAAGTATGATGGAACTCCCGACCATGGCCTACTGGTCTAATGAAATCCACCTTCAGATCATCTCATCTACGGACATCTGGAAAAGTACCTCTGAGGTTGCTCCTGAATTTGCTAGACAGAAGTCTCTTCCTTTATAACTATATTTTTAAATACATGTGACCCCTTTGTATTTAATTTTCCAGAGTCAGACCTAGAGTATAATCATGTTTGAATAAGACAACAGTTGATTTTCTGGTCTCCATTCAGGAGCAGAGGTCCAAATGTAAACAGGAGTTTTCCCACAAGACAAATTTTCAGAGCAATCACATATAACTACAATAGGTGTGATGTGACTGTGGGAGAATAATGACCATGTGGAACTCTATCCTTTATATATGCACAAGATGATCAATGATAATGATGGTTAGAAGACTGCATTAAAGAGGTGAAAGCCGTAGTTTTAGTTTCCATATGGTAAGTATCTGAACTTTAGTCTATTTCTACGCTAGTACTTGCATCTGTAATCACAACTATCTTGCAAGTCCAAGGCCCCTTTCTCCTTCTGAGGCTCCTTCTGTTTCTGTCAAATGAAGTAAAATGTGTTCCCTAATCTCAGCACCCAGTTTGTGACCAATGCAAGTGACCAAGATGGAACAGGCAAGAGAGTATGACCAAGAAATTATCACCAAAACTCAACTACCAAACACTCAAGCATACCACCCTGAGTATATACCATTATGATATATTTTTGTTCAAAAGACAGTATAATTTTGTATAGGCAGGGACACAGACCTCATAGAATAGCAGAGACTTCTACACGTATTTGAAAATCCTTAATTCAGCCAAGTGAATGTATATCCAGTTCCTTCTCTGTTTTCAGCGCCCATGACACCAAGATATCAATAATATAGTATCACTCCTCAGTATAGTGTAGTGTTCTTGATCATCTTCATTCATTTTTAAGCCTTTGCCTGTCACCCATATGTTTCTTGTTATGGGTGAAAATCTTTATCCTTACATATTTTTCCCTCAAAGTGAACAACTTCAGTGACCGTCCTGACCTGGACACAGTAGGGAGAAAGTAACACTTATTGCAGCATCAAGGAATTAGCCACAGAGGACAAGAAGTTCTCAGGATAAAGCTAGGTCAGAGTTCAACCCAATAGAAGTTTAATCAACTTTGCTAGCAGTTCTGAAGAATTATAGAGCACTAACCACACATAATTATCCCTGTATTGCTTTGGTATTATAGAGTTTTAACAGCATGGAATTGACTATTCCAAAAGAAAAATCCTCCATTCAGGAAACAATGTGTAATTGGGATAGATCTAATAGGTCAGTGGTATTGAAGGAAGAACTTTTTTATGTTTAAATCTGAAAACTTCTAGTTTCTACAGGGGAAATAGACAGAAAGATTGAGTATGAATCAGTAGAAAATGAGATTTTCGGTTCTAAACATCAGTCCTTTATAAGAAGTTTCACTTATTAATAATCTTTTCAAAAAACATAAATGAGAAATATACATCAGTTCACAATAACACTACATTTGGCTTGATTTTGAAAGCCTATTATTTAGATATGCAAGTAGATAACTATTACACCTGCTGTGATCAGAGATTATTAAATATGCAAGTGAGAGATTGCTATGCTTTGCAGATTACCTTTTCTTACATTCAATCTTACCTTTTTGGTGGAAAAACAGCATGTACAGCTGCTGGGTGAAGTATGAATAACACGACCTCAGGAGTTCATATTGGAAAGTTTGTAATTGATAACAAAAATTTAGTAGCACTTTTTGAAAAGTTGATAAAATTGCTGCACAACTCTAGAATGCACAGAAGTTGTGTGATTTTTGTAGTCGTTTACGAAGGAACATAAAATATAAAGTACCCATTTTTCCCAAGAGAAATGGAAATGTAATTTCCTAAGCAAAATCTATTCATGTTGGAATTTTTATTAGCTTTCTGTAATGGAAAGGCTATTAAATATATATTGTTTTGTGCTTCTGAATAGTTTTCACATCTTTTAAGTGAAGACGAGATCAGTATTGCATTATGAAAAGTACCATTCATGCATTGTAAGCACCAGTTCACAATGCAACGGGGTGGATAAGGCAAAATAAATTTCAAAATTTAAATAGGCCAAATGTGTTAAGATGAATGATAGCATTATTACTTACTTCAAAGATGCCATGAAAAGGAAGAACAAAAATCCTGGACTTGAAGCTAGCTTTTACTGAAATGTTCTTTAAAGTCATTTGTTTGAAAATTCAATGACACCTAGTGACAGATGCAGCTCATCACTACTGGGCACTCAATGAGAGATCTGTGGCCTCTATTTTGAGACTTTCCAAAAATAGGTAAATAAGCCAAGCATTTTTGGTCAACATGAAAGATGGAGAGACAGTTTACTGCAACTGCGCAACTTTCATGCAACGAATCAAAGTTGACAAAATGAGAATAAGACAGCAATATGGGAGATGAAGGGCTTTGTCCCCTGCCCTTCCTATTCCTGTATGTTGGTATTTCACATGAACCTGATCAGAAAAATTTTAGAGTCAATTCAATCATTTCAAAGAGAACAAATTAAGTAAACCATTAATGTCTATTCTGGTAATATATGAAAATGTCCATTTGTACAATTGATGGATAAACATTTGGTCTTAATCCAGTCCCACCCCAAGTGAACCAAAAAGCTTTAGCTATAGTACATTACAAACTTTCTCTTTCTTCTCTAAGGAGCTATAATCCAATCAGATTCTAAAAATATTTAATGATTCTTAACATATAGTCATGTTAAAGATCCTTTCTTTACACATGTCACCTAAAACATCATAGATTTATATGGGTAATTTCTTGCCTCAATCATATATGATGCATTACATGAAATGTTTAGGCCAACTTTAATGTCCAAAGAGTCTTTCACAGGGTGTGACACAAACTAGGAGGTATTGGGTTACCTGTGGAAAAACGGTTTGAAATTTCATTGAAAACAGCATACCCCGGGACCTATACTTGGTTCTTAAATTTAGTCAACAAAGATCTGTTTAATACTACTAAGCCCCAGGCACTGTGTTAAACTCAAGAGAACAAAGTCAAATAAGTCAAGGTGTGACCTTGGACTTCTCAGTCTGTTGGATAGTGAGATCAAGAAGTACACCAATGCTAGGACAAAAGTACCAGGTTCTTTTTATGAGGGCATGGGAAATTTACCTACACCAGGTTTGGTGGGAAGTGGGAAGAAATAATGATAATAAGCAAACCCTTCCCTGAACAGATGGCATTGGAGATGACTTTTAAATATTGGATAAGACAGGGGCAGATGAAGAAATGCATGGTACTGGGCAGCAGAGGAAACTTGGGCAGAAGGAATGGAAGGTAAAAAAGGACAAGCATGGGAGGTCACAGTACACTGCTTGGAAAGCAAATCATTCAACATAAATTTTACACTAAAGGTAATCATATGCCTTTTAAGGCTTTTAAGAAAGAGTGAAAGTATCAAATTGGAATAATAAAAGTATCACTTCCCAGATCTGCTGAAGTCATAGAAGACTGTCTGGGAGAAAAAATTCACTGTATTCTGTGGGGAAAATCAAGTTCACCTAGTTTAATTCCAAGTCAGCTAATAAGAATCAGGGTGTATGTAGCTTGGAAAGAGATTCACACGAACAAATTAGCAGTGTAGCAACACCTAGTCATTTTGCTAACCTAACCTAACAAATTTTAGGCTTAGTTCCTCCTACCTAACAAACTGAAATGTAAATAGAAAGGAGAAAACAACAAAACTACAATGATGAGAGCTCTCCTGAGAGTTTTCTGGACACTCTAGCTGTGTCAGACAGGTTGTCTTCCTAGAAGTAGTCTCTCCAAGAAGGACAAGCAGAGAAACAAAATGCAGATCAAGGGAAGAACCATACAGTTTGGGGAGAATTTCCAAGCCCTACATGCAGTCCAACCCCTCTATGGGTGGGCTTGTGGTTTTTATTGCTTTAGGAAACTGGCAGAACAAGCTCTTGGAATCTTACTGTCTTCCAGATTCCATTTAGAGTCAGGCTCCTCTAACCTTCCCATAAAGCACAGCCTGAAGATAAAACTGTTCCTCCAAAATCACCTCACAGAGCAAAATCAAACCAATGAGCACAGGGCTGATAAAACCATTGCAAAGATTTCAATTTTATTTCTTGTGTGTTTTGTCTGCATAGGAGAAAGGGAGAAGAAAGGGAGGAGGGACAGAGAGCAGACCCACTATATTATGCAGGCAAGGAAATAGATACTATGATGACCTAGGCTGTTGCAGTTTTCAAGACAAGAAATGACATGGGTCTAAACAAAGACAGTGAGGGTAGAGTGGGAAAATGTGACCTGAATCTAGAGACACTAAGGAGATTGTATTAGTCCATTCTTACACTGGTATAAAGATACTACCCAACACTGGGTAATTTATAAAGGAAAGAGGTTTAGTTGACTCACAGCTCTGCATGGCTGGGAGGCCTCAGGAAACATATAATCATGGTGGAAGAGGAAGCAAACACGTCCTTCTTTACAAGGCAGCAGGAGAGAGAAGCACAAGCATGGGAAATGCCAGACACTTATAAAACCATCATATCTCATGAGAACTCACTCACTACCATAAGAACAGCATGGTGGAAACTGCCACCCATGATCCAATCACCTCCCATAGGGTTCCTCCCTCAACATGTGGTGATTGTAGGGATTACAATTCAAGATGAGAGTTGGGTGGGGACACAGAGCCAAACCATATCAGAGGTCAGTTGAATAAGGTTTGCTGACCAGTCAAATGTGAAACACAGAGAAATGAAAAACTCTGGGATAATCCCTACATTTCTGGCTTAGTAGGAGGCTAAGCGACAATGCCATCCACCAAGCTTGGAAATACAGGAACTTAAGGGAAGAAAGAAGGGGAAAGGGGAAATAACTAAGTTTTGTTTTAGGCTGAATTGTCTCTGAGACATAAAAGTGAGAAGTCTACTAGGCTGTTAAATGTATTGATCTGGAGCTGAAGAAAGAGGTTTGGGCTAGTGATCTGCGGCATCAGCTTTTAAATAAGTAAATATCAGCAGAGAGAAAGCAGACCCCAATGACTAATGATCCTAAACTTTTAAATTCTATGTATTCCATTCAAAAAAAAGAGAGACCTTTATAATAATAACAAGCTATCCAAGTTATAGTCCTATTTTATTTTCTCTTTCCAAATTCCTTTTCTTTACCGAGTACTTTCCTTTCAATGGGGACTTGACTTTTCAGGATGGAGTTTCCTTAGCACTCTGCGACACTCCTATACTTCCTCTTTTGAATGCCCCTTAAAGGACCTGTTCTGTTTGTTTTGCTGTGAAGCGGGGTGGTGCAAAACAATCTCTGACAAGCAGAATCAGGGACAATCAGACATATGCCTCTACCCCAACATCCTTTTCCTTTATGAATAAAAGAGAACACCAAATCCTTCTCAGTCTACTAGTGTTACCAGAAGGAGAGCCTTGAGTGTAAGTTGTCCAGGTCCTTGGTGTTTTGAACAAAGAATTGGACAAAATGCACAAAGTAACAAAAGAACAAAACACAAGAATGCAGCAACGCAAGCAGGAATTTACTAAAGCCAGAAAGCACTCCACAGGGTGGGAGTCGGCCGAGCAAGCAGCTCGAGGGCCCAGTTATAAAGTTTTCTGGGTTTTACGCACTCCTTTTGAGGTTCCTACCAGTTACCCCTTATCTGGATGAAGGATTTGGCCTGTGGCTAATTAAAGGCTGAGGTGAATTGGTGCCCTATGCAGATGAAGGGATGGTTCCTGCTTGGCCCACAGCAAATCCAGGGCACTATCCCTTTCCATCTGAGATGCAGTGGAAGGGGAGACTTGTAGGGAGAGTAGTCTTTGATCCTTTGTTACTAGACATGGGTAGATGGGGTTTTCCTTTTGGTTCAGCTTTTGGAAGTTTGCCTTAATTGGCCTTAAGGTGCCTGCTCCCAGACCCAGGTGTTTTCCTTTTGATCCAGCTTTGGGAAGTCAGCACAAATTGGCCTCAGATTCCCTACCACAGGACCTTGATGTTTTTCCTTGATTCATCACAAATTGACCTTAAGTTCCCTGCCTTCAGACCCCATTCTCCTGACTCATTTGGATCATCATGAAACAGATATGGAAGACAGAATAATCTCTCCATGGGGACCCTCAAGATTCCTGACTCTTCCATTTTCTGGGTTAACTAAAGACCCAATGCAACAGGCCTAGTCAAGCATTGAGTTCCCATCAGATATTTGCCATTTGAATAACAAATTCAAATTATAATAGTAAATGTCAATATTGAACATTTCACCAATCTGATATCTTTAAAACAAAATGAAGCAATTTTTTAAAACTCACAAAAGTCCAAATACAATACATTTTTTCTTTTTTTCTTACCAGAAGCCTAGCCAGTTTTAATCTTAGTTATTCACTCTGCCCCACAGAAAAATAGTCCTATCGAAAATAAGAGCATGTGTCAACATGGGGATAAAATTAGCATTTATTTAAAAATAAGAAACTTGGCCGGGCGCGGTGGCTCAAGCCTGTAATCCCAGCACTTTGGGAGGCCGAGGCGGGTGGATCACGAGGTCAGGAGATCGAGACTATCCTGGCTAACATGGTGAAACCCCGTCTCTACTAAAAATACAAAAAACTAGCCGGGCGTGGTGGTGGGCGCCTGTAGTCTCAGCTACTTGGGAGGCTGAGGCGGGAGAATGGCGTGAACCCGGGAGGCGGAGCTTGCAGTGAGCCGAGACCACGCCACTGCACTCCAGCCTGGGAGACACAGCGAGACTCCGTCTCAAAAAAAAAAAAAATAAAAAAATAAATAAATAAATAAATAAATAAATAAAAATAAGAAACTTTATCACAATATGATTTGTTGTCTTTATTTTAATGCAGAGAGATAGCATTTTAAAACTTGCCTTTGTATTTAATCTTCACTAGAATATTCATATGTATGAATATGGAAACCATTTGCAAAACAAAAAGTTGCATCTAATACAATATCAGTTCAACAGCCAACTCTGCTTTGCTGATGGCTCCATGATTATTTAGCACCTATTTTATGCTAGTGCTTTGCCAAATAGAGAAGGTGATAGATGAACAAGTTTCTACCTTCAAAAAGAACACATTCTGGAGGGGTACAAGATCCTCATAAACCAGGAACAATGACCTAGTGTGATAAGTATTTTGCTGCTGGCATAATGGTTATGATGCAATAGACTCTTTAAAACTACTCTTCATTAAATGAGTTACTTCATGTCAAAAGCCTCAAAGAGTGACTAGTACACTGTAAACTCTCTAATAAATATTAGAATCTTTGGTAGACACGTATCAACAACCCATTTTACATATGGTCGAATTAAAAAAAAAAAAAAAAGTTTAAATAACTTACTAAATGTCCAGAGCTAGAATGTAGAGAAGCTATGATTGGCACTGAAGTTGCTCTGACATCAGAACTCATGACCTTTCCACATTGCTCCATGATTTCTCAAAGTATGAGAAAGAGAAAAGGAGAGAAGGAGAAAAAGAGGAGAGGAAAGGAGGGGAGAAGAGGGGAGGGGAGCGGGGGAAGGGGAGGGAGGAAAGGAAGGGAATGGAGGAGAGGAGGAGGAAACGGGAGGGGGGACAACAGGGGAGGGAACTGGAGGAGAGGTGGAGGGAAAGGAAGGAGGAGAGGGGAAGGGAGGAGGGGAGAGGGGAGTGGGGAGAAGAGGGGAGGGAAGGAGGCCAGGGGAGGGCAGAAGGGGAGGGCAAAGGGGAGGAGCGAGAGAAAAGGAGGAAGTAGAGGAGAGGTAGAGGGAAGGGGAGGAGGGGAAGGGAGGGGAGGAGAAGAGAGGTGGGGGAGGAAGGGAGAATGGGACTTCATTCTGCCCCTGGAATTGGGAGTTAAGGAAGTTTACACAGAGGCAAGGACACATGAGCTGGGCTTGAAGAAGAACATACCAGGAGACAAAGAACAGCAGGAGTAAATTCCAAAGGAGGGGTGGGAGAAAGTTTATGCAAAATAATCAAGGCTCAAATGCACACAGCATATTTTGGGTGATAACACATAGTCTAGTATGATTCGATATTTAGAAGTTCAAGACAAGATTTGAGAGTGTAGTGGAAAAGAAATGTATATAATGTTTAAAACAATGTAATGTCGAAAATGTTGCCTGGAAACAGATTATGAAGTGTCTTAAACACTATGCTAATTAATTTGATGCTCTTGATACAGATTCATTGTTTTAAGAAGGAAAGAGAAATGATTAGAGAAAGTAATATGGGAGAAGTGCAGGGAAGAATTGAGATGCCTAGAGACAAAAACATTATTAGGAGCCTATTTAAACTAGTTGAGAAATGAGGCAACACAAATGAAGGGAATGTCAGAAACAACAGAGGAAGAGAAAGGAAATTGTGATGTTAGTTCTGATATGCTACCAGCAAGACTTATTGATTGATTCCTGGGGGTGTGAAAAGGAGGAGTCAAAAATGGCAAGGTTTCCAGCAGGGGTGACTGCAAAGTAATTCTATTAAAAGGATGGAGAAAATTTACCTGAAGATAGAAATTAGCTGTGTGACCTTTGAGAGCCCTTAAGGTCAACCAGGTGAAGATGATAATCGGCAGCTCAGCTATGAGGTCTGGGTTAGAGATAGAGGTTTGTGGAAATCATGATATTTGAGGTCATGGCAGTGAATATGAGAAGGAGAGTGTCACAGAGCCAACAACTCATCCTTTGGTAATATCAGCATTTACAGGCTTCCAAAAAGTGAAAGAAACCTGGAAGGAGACTGATAAACAGTAGTTAAAAAGTTAAGAGGAAAATTGGAAGATGGTAATGACTCAGAAGCCATAGATCCTGGAGGACGCAACTGATATGGTTGGTGGGAGGCTATCAATCACCTTGGAGAAGCCCACTTCTGCAGAGTAATGAATGTGAGAATCCCAGGAAGTTGAGGAAGGACAAGGCAGTGAGAATAGACTTTTCTTTCCCGTTTGGCTACAAAAAAAAAAGAATATTGAGCAGGAGGGGGACTCAAGATCAAGGGATTCTGTAATAGCTGTTAAGTATGTGGACATTTGTGTGTACTGACAAGCTGGTAAAGCGCCAGGGAGGAGGAAAATCCTGCAGCTATGAGAGACCTGGGAAATAAGAGTAACTCCTAGGAAATAGGGGGTTGTTAGGGGTAACAAAACTCAGGAGTTCTCATTTTACATATTGGTTTTCCTTTAGTCTCTTGCCGGTCTCCCAATGCATTCTGAGGAACAAATTCAGCTCATGGATGCTAGGAGCCCAGGATAAATACTTTTATAAACAACAATTGACCCTTTTCAGCCAGTCATTTTGTATAATCTCTTCAGATACACAACCCGCTATTTTTGCAACATGGAGCAACCCAGGTCCCCAAATCAAGGTGTTTGGTGGCAAATACCTGTAGTTTCAGAGAATGACACCTCACTCAGTACCCTCCCTCTTCTACTTCTTGCCAGATCTTTGACTTGCAGCTGTTTCACTGTATATATATCTTATAAAGTGCTTTAGGAATAAAGCACTCTCATTAATTCTCTGTTCACTTACTTCAGGATTTATTCCACCTACTACTAATAAACTGGTATGATTTATGATATGCAGTTGATTTTCACCCATTATAGGCATCTAAGACAAACTCTGAAGGCTTTTCAAATACTAATCAAAACCTTACTAAAGCTGAGCCCTGCTCTGTTCCTAATAATTTCACAAAATACCTTAGAGAGAAGCAAGTTTCAAAGACAGCAGAAAATTCCCTTCACACAGCACAAGGGCTTCCCCCAAGAGACACTTACACTGCTCCACTCATGGAATAGGCTTCAGTTGTTTTGTCTTTGTTTTTGATACATATCTCGAATTCACATTCAACCTTCTACCCATCTTTTCACACACAAGTCATAATACCTAATTCAGAATATGTTTTCTAAATGCCTCAAGAGAACTGGTTTTTCACATACATCAATGAGTGTTTAGGTGTAGTCACTACCTCAAGGCAGGTAGATGGACTGATTGACTTGTAAATTCATTTCCTATGTGGCACAGTTTAATTGCATTCTTGAGAGACCAGGGGATGAGGTTTTAGGTGTTTAGTATAGGTCTCTATATTCTTCTTTAGCCACTTCTAGCCTTCCCCATCACCCAAATTGGGGCCGTATTTTCCATGTTACTGAATTGGGGAAGACTGATGGAAGAGGAAGTTTTGAAAGGAAGAGACAAGTTTGAGAAGCTTTTGAGAAAAATCCAGAGGGAGTTAGAGATCTCCCTTTGAAATCCATGGAAAAGTTGAAGGGCTAGAGATAAGACTTTCTAAGCAGAAAGAGAATCTCTGTTTTATTTTAAGAGAGATCCCTGATGTTTGCCAGGTAGGGAATAATGGCTCAGATAACATTGTATCCTATTTCCTCCAAATTGGCACTAAGCAGCTCCAATGTCAGGACCTGTCATAAATGACAAAGATTAGTACTAGTTTTACAAGGATTAACATCAAAAAATAGCTCCAAGCCTTGAAGAGTTTCACTTTGCCACCAGAAACATAGAATAGATTAAAACAAATGGTGATGAGATTTCAGATGATAAGTTCTCATCCATGAGATGAAAATGAATGAGTTCAATTTAATCAAGTGAATAGTTGTTTCTCAGCTCATTTTTCCCCTTTATTCAGCTTTCAAGTCAATATGAATGACTAGGAAGGGGGCTGGGGACAGGTCAAGAAGATTAATAGTAAATCTGAGCTATGAAAACATAAGGAAAGTAAAATTCAGAGTACAAAAGGGAAGAAATGGAATTCCCATAAAAAGTTACACGATTTGACTGTGTCCCACCCAAATCTTATCTTGAATTGTAAATCCCATAATCCCCAAGTGTCAAGGGAGGGACCCTGTGGGAGGTGATTAGATCGTGGGGGCAGTTTCCCCCATGCTGTTCCCACGATAGTGAGTGAGTTTTCATGAGATCTGATGGTTTTATAAGCATCTGGCATTTCCCCTGCTTGTACTTCTCTCTCCTGCCACCATGTGAAGAAGGTCCTTGCTTCACCTTCACCTTCGGCCATGATTGTAAGTTTCCTGAGACCTCTCCAGCCGTGTGGAACTGTGAGTCAATTAAACCTCTTTCCTTTATAAATTACCCAGTCTCAGGTAGTATTCTTTATAACAGTGTGAAAATGGACTAATACAAAAGGTACTTTTTAAAAAATGGTTATTTCTATTTATGAAAACTGTTTTCCCAAAAATAACACAGGACCACTCCTGCTTTTCTTTGATAAGCCATTAATGATGCCATCTTAAAACCATTCACCCACAAAATTACCTTAGTAGAGGCATTTTCTAATTATGTAGTTTATAAGTTTATAAATGGATCTGGGCTTCCATATTCAAACTCTTATTAAACAAATCACTGTGCTCTGTAACAGGGTTCTTGGCTTTCTCCAGAAAGCATAGCCCCCTCATGGAATGCTATGGAAATTGACTGCTCAACTTTAGATGATCTTATCCCACTAGTGCTTAGCATTAGAGGGCAGCATGATGTGATATCAGGAATTTAGGCTCAGGAGTCCAAAAACAGGGGTTCTATCTCTATATCCAACTAGAAAGTGATTTCACATGGTGATGATCTCTTCTATATCAGTTTCTTCATTTTTTTTTTTTCTTTGTAATTTGTATGTCTTTTTCAAACTCTTAAAAACTTGTTTTTCTTGTTACAAAAGAATGTGGGTTGATTATGCTTATCATAACCAGTTAACAACACTTGATAAAAGTACTTTATTTCACAAAGTCAAGATACAGAATTACTGTACATTATTAACTCTTCATATTCTAAGCTATCTTTAATTGCAACCATAGTCATGCTGATTATATTAATAAAGTCATGCTTTATATTAATAAAGAGTAGATCATGTAATTTCTTTTTTGTTGTTGTTGTTTTTGAGATGGAGTCTCACTCTGTCACCCAGGCTGGAGTGCAGTGGCGTGATCTCAGCGCACTGCAACCTCTGCCTCCCGGGTTCAAACAATTCTCGTGCCTCAGCCTCCTGAGTAGCTAGAACTACAGGCACATGCCACCATGCCTGGCTACTTTTTTGTATTTTTAGTAGAGATGGAGTTTCACCATGTTGGCCAGGCTAGTGTTGAACTCCTGACCTCAGGTGATCTGCCCACCTAGGCCTCCCAAAGTGCTGGGATTACAGGCGTGAGCCACCACGGCCGGCCGTAATTTCTATCTCATATTTAGACTAGTTAACATGTTCAAAAAGACTTTGCTCTTTCTAAAGTCTTAATTTCCATATGAATTATATAGCCCTTTGTTAGGAGCTGTTCTATTGTAATACCTTTCTTGGAGCACGTAGGCGTGATGCTATTAAGACCCACAGAATGCACAGAGAGATAAATGTCCTCTTAGCCTATTCCAGTCATACAGTATTTCTTCCTGTGGTGAACATTTTCTGAAGAGTCATTAAAACCCTATTTTCCCTGCATAACTAATAGCAGCATGGGGTTAAATCAAGTGAATAAATGACTAAATGGAGATCATTTTCTTAGAGAAATTGTTTTATCATATTTATCTAAAGCTTGTGAATTGTCTGGTATTTGTCTGACCCATCATCATTTTTTAAATTATGAAGTAAACAACACATGTGCACACTTCCACTCATTTACATATTACACCAAAGAGAAATAGACATGATGTCTTAACTGAAAAATACTAAATTGTAGCACAAATCTAAAGTTCTGGAAAGTGAATTAGGTAATTAACTTCAAACAGTAATTATTCCTTGTGTTTTATAGGGCACAGACCTTACCCTGACATTGCTATTTGTTAATTAATTCATTCGAGCACCTGTTAAAGTATGGGGATGCTGAGAAAAGAAAAAGATAGTCCCTATGATCAAGGATTCCTCAATTTATGATAAAGTGGACATGTATTCAATATTGTTTGTTAAGTTTCATAATAAAGGTATGTCCTAGGGACTAGGTCCTGCAAAAGAAAGCATCTCTGTTGAATGTTTTTCAATTGTCCTCCCAGATCCCCTTTCTGTGCTTATCTACAGTGCTCACTGCTCCCGGGACACAGACCTTATAGCTACTTTAACAGCCATACCTTCTAGTCTCAGGTTGAGTTCAGACAATAAGAAAAAGTAAGCAAAGGGTGCAAAGACACTGAGCAAAGGAAATTTATCCTCCAGTTCCTCCTTGAGGGATAGCTGCAGGCTGTACAACAGACCACACCTCCTGTTAGGTGGTCCTCTCCAGGATAAGCTGTAAGATGTTACCTCCTCTTTCCCCATCAGGCCTAGGGGGAATAATAGCACCAAGCTATTGCTGCTGCCGGGGTTCTGTTCTACTTTTGTGGGTTTCCATTAATCCTGTCTATACCTTTGTAAATAATCCCTTTATAAAATCCTCCTCAAATTACTCACCTGAGTGTGTCACCTGTTTCCTGCTGGTTTCTTGATACATCACCCAACCCAGAGCAGGCTGGGAAAGATCACAGAGAGGAAGACAAAGTGTATGACCTGGTCATAGAGAAAAAGTAAAAGTTAGATAGGAGAAGAAAGGGGTTGGAGAATGCACTTTGAAAGTGGAAGGAATTGCATTTGCAAAAATATAGAGGACAAGGAATATTTAATATATCTGAAACACCAGGAGTCAGTGGGAAAGCAGTGGAATAGACACCCAAAGAGGTACCCATAGGGCCTAGAGTGCTGTTCGAGGGAATTTGGGTCTCACTATGAATGTCATTCATTTTCCTTGAAGCATTTTGTTCAGTGCAGTTTCAAAAGGTCACAATGGTGGCATTTTGGAAGACAGAGGGGACAGAAGTGAAACTGGACAGAGAGAGTGTGTTATCACCTTATTACAATTATCATGATACAGTTGAAAAGTGATGCACATCTGGACTAAGATCATGCTACAGGGGACTGAAAGAAGGAAATGAAGAGGCATATATTTGATAGCACTTTGTGACCAGTTATATACTGAGACAAAAGTAATAAGATATACTGATTTAGATGGCTGGAAAAGAATGATATTTGTTGGGGACTTCTTATGTGCTAGGCACTATTCTTAGAGCTTGACATGTATTAACTTGTTTTTGTCCTCCCAGAAACTCCTAAAAATAACAGTATTTTTATTCCTTTTTTTCAAGTATAGAAACCAAGATACAAAGAGCTTAAGCAACTTGCCCAAAGCTACATAGGTAGTAAGTAGAGAAGATTATAGGAAGAGGAGTTAGGAGAGGATGCTGAGAGAGAGTATGAGATCAGATTGTAATACTTTAGTCTCTAATGGTTGTGAGACATTCAAGTATAGAAGTCTGATAAGCAATTGGATATACTATCTTGGAAAGCAAACAATTTACAAACAAAATAGTTAGATATATAAGTTTAAAGACCTTCAACACATTTTCTTCAAAACTGAAGTCTTAGGAGAAAATACGAGTTCCTGGGGAGAGTATGCAGAGTGAAATGCAGCTCGAGGCTGGAGGCCAAGGCAACATCAACGTTTAAGAAACAGAGTAAGAAAGGTATGAGAAGTAGACCCCACAATCCAATCCTGTCTTAAATCTCCTTATTAATCTTCCAACTTTCACAACAGAGAATCATCTGCTCCAGAGAAATGTGTCTACTTCTCTTGAATTTTGCTTCTTCTGAGTAGCTCCCTTTGGAAGATGCCACCTCAAAATTCCACTCATCCAAACATTTCTCTTAGGAATAGTCTTAGGGACTATCTCAAATCCTATTGCCTCATTGGAACTTGGTTTCAATTATCTGAATCTAGAAATTGCCTATCAGACTTTTCTGTCACACTCAACGGGATTCTCAGTTTCTTTTGTGGTTATTTATTTTTGCTATTGCCTATCTTTGCTTTTTTCTGTACTACTATAACTCCAAATATATAATAGAATATGTAAATGAGAAAACATGCTTCTTTTTATATTCATTGCTTCCAGAATAGTGTCATGAATATGGTGAAGATCTGGTAAACAGTGTATACTTGCTGATTTGGTGTTGACAAGGACTAGATACTATCCTTGTTAGCAAGTACATTGTCTACTAAGTCTCTGGGAAAAACTATCAGATGGCTTGAAATCTTTTACTCTTTGCTACATTCTCTTCTCTGGTATGTCCAATCTCCTCGTGTTTATCAAGATCACCTTCTCTGAGGAAGTGTCATAGGCTTTATACCCTTTCTGATCTGTTTCCTGTTCAAAGTCATCTGGCGCAATCCCAGTCCCTCAGTACCATCAGTTTTGCAAATGGATGGCTGGCTAGCCCGACTTTTTTTTCCCTCTTCCAGATAAAAAGCGAAATTTCCGAGTTCCATTTAGAAACAATACGCTAAACCTGCAAAGGTAATTCAGTGGCAGAAATTTCGGCACTATAGAATATATTTTGAGACAAGTAGTATTTGTTATTTTCTTCAACTCTTACTACGTGCTTCTAGTTTATAAGTATTTCTAGAACCTTGACCTGAAACCTATTAAATTATTAAGGCATTTGGGGTATAATTATTCCATATAATAAACTCAATGCTTTACCATTTCTCATTATGTGACTTCAAACCAATTTTAGAAATAGAGAGCAATTCATATAAAACATGTACTAGGAAGAACATCCTACTCAAATTTGTGCCCTCTCATATATGTGGCATGAGTGAACCATCTACTTACCTCAACTTTGAATTCTGTAAATCTTAATGTCTAAAATATGTGTAAGTTCAAAAATAATGTTTTCTTTGTCCTTAAGATACATTTTTATGTTATCTTTTAGTTTTCAGTATAACTGTACATGGGTTATTAAAATATGATGTGTAAATGACAATATTAATAAAATATTAATTTGTTCTCTAGTAATAGTCTCCAACTGATAGGTAAATGCTAGGAAAGATATATTGACCTTATTTCTGAAGCAGTTACTGCTCATTACAAGAGTAGCAAAACCTTCCTTTTTTGCAAATTAACAGCACAGTTCCAAAGATAATCATCCATTTGACTTTCACCTACAGAAAGGGATGATATCAATGGCTATAAGTAGCTCTACAATTAATAAATTTTCTATTAAGTGCTGTTTCTCACTAATTAGTTTTACATTTTGGGAACTAAATTTCTCACTAATTATGTTTTATCTTTTAGGGAATAAACTCAACATTTAAATAATCCATATGGGTCTATCTGCTTTAAATATCCACATAGATAGGCACAGATTTTGAAAACCTCTATGTGCTTGGAAGCAGATTTGAGTTTTATCTCCATTACTTATCAGCTTCAGTTATTGATTCTCACCTGTAAACTGAGGACCTCAGTAATGTGTAAATCACAAGACTACAAAGATTCAATTAGTTGCTAAGTGTAAAAACTAAAGTGTTCTTAATTGGAAAACCGCTGTATAAATATATAACTTACTAATATTATTCAAATATTTAAAGAGCTTAATAATGTAATGTGATATAATGGAGGGAAAGTGAGTTTTGGAGTTCAACACCATTCTCTACTCATGGTATTTTAGAGCATTCACTTAATATCTAAATGCCAAAATCCCGTCATTGAAGTTTCACTGCCACTAAAGATGCAGAAAGCTACAAGATAATATCACTTAAGCCATTGTTTCCAATAACAATTAAAAAGCTGTATAATTTATAAAATCATAACATTTTGTGAGGCTATCAGAGAACTGAAGCTACTAGGCACCCAAATAAACAAATTCCAGAGTGACAAGCCCCTCTGAGGGTAAACAGGACACACAAATTGTTTCACCTTTAGCAGAGCATGGAGGAAGAAGTGACTACTATATGAGCAGGTAAGAAGAGAAAAGACAAACATAAAATTTTAAAGGGCTAACATGAAGGTTTAAAATAACTGTGATAAATTCACAGTTTAGAATAACACAAAAATGATTGGAGAATGGTAGGAAACTGGGAGAGTTCCCTAGCATGCTAAGTACACTATTGGAAGATTCTTATACTATATAGAAAGCAGAGCAACAAATAATTATTTTTAAAGCTGGTATAACTACTAAGTCTTCTTAAAAAATAGAGCCATTGTGACTAGTGTGTGGTGGTATCTCACTGTGGTTTAGATTTGCATTTCTATAATGATTAGTGATGTTGAGCATTTTTCATATACTTGTTGGTTGCATGTATGTCTTCCTTTGAAAAGTGTCTGTTCATGTCCTTTGCCCAATTTTCAATAGGATTATTTGTTTTTCGTTTAAGTTCCTTATAGATTCCAGATATTAGATATCTGTCGGATGCATAGTTTGCAAATATTTTCTCCTATTCTTAGGTTGTCTGTTTGCTCTGTTGGTAGTTTCTGTTGCTGTGCAGAAGCTCTTTAGTTTAACTAGGTCCCATTTGTCAATTTTTGGTTTTGTTGCAATTGCTTTTGAAATCTTTGCCAGTTCCTATGTCCAGAATGGTATTGCCTAGGTTATCTTCCAGGGTTTTTATTCTTTTAGGTTTTACATTTAAGTCTTTAATCCATCTTGATATGATTTTTGTATATGATGTAAGAAAGGGTCCCAATTTCAGTCTTCTGCATATGGCTAGCCAGTTATCCCAGCACCATTTATTGAATAGGAGTCCTTTCCCCATTGCTTGTTTTTGTCAACTTGGTCAAAGACAAGATGGTGGTAGGTGTGCAGCATTATTTCCGGGCTTTCTATTCTGTTCCATTACTTTCTGTGTCTCTTTTCATATGAGTATCATCCTGTTTTGGCTACTGTAGCCTTATAATACAGTTTGAAATGGGGTAACGTGATGCTTCCCGCTTTGATCTTTTTGCATAGGATTGCTTTGGCTATTTGGGCTCTTTTTTGATTCCACATGAATGTTTAAATAGTTTTCTTCTAATTCTGTGAAGAATATCATTGGTAGTGTGACGGGAATAGCACTGAATCTGTAAATTGCTTTGAGCAATCAAAAAAATAACAGATGCTGGTGAGGTTGCAGAGAAAAGGGAATGCTTATACTCTGCTGGTGGGAATGTAATTTCATTCAGCCATTGTGGAAAGCAGTCTGGCAATTCCTCAATTAACTTGAAACAGAATTACCATTTGATTCAGAAATCCCATTATTGGGTATATGCCCAAAGGAATAAATATCATTCTACCACAAAGAAACAAATGCTTGCATGTATTTATTGCAGCACTATTCACAATAGCAAGGACATGGAATCAAACTAAGTACCCATTAGTGGTAGAATTGATAAAGAAAATATGGCACATACACACCACAGAATACTATGCAGACATAAAAATGAATGAGATTATGTCCTTTGCAGCAACATGGATGGAGCTGGAGGCAATTATCATAAACAAACTTATGCAGAACCAGAAAACCAAATACCATATGTTCTCACTAATAAGTGGGAGCTAAACAATGAGAACACATAAAGAAGGGAATAACAGACACCAGAGCCTTCTTAAGGGTAAAGGGTGGAGGAGGGAGAAGATCAAAAACTACCTATCAGATACTATGCTTATTACCTGGGTGATTAAATAATCTGTACTCTAAACCCCCATGACACACAGCTTACCTATATATAACAAGTCTCCACATGTACTTCTGAACCCAAAATTAAAGTTAAAGAAAAACTCAGAAGCCAATACTAGAAATAAAATGGAATCATAAAAAAATACATTTATCCAAAAAAAAAGTGAGACATGAACAATAAACAAAAAAAGAACATATAGGACAAACAGAAAACAACTATTTAAAAGGTAGATTTAAGTCAAACTATATCCAAAGTTTACACTAAGTGTAAATGGCCTAAATATCCCAATTAAAATATAGTGATTGTCATTTTGAATAAAAAACTGAATGCTGTCTATAAGAAACCCACTTTAGGTATATAAATACATAGGTTAACAGTAAAGGAATGATTTAAAAAATACTATTTGAACACTAGTAAAAGAAAAAAATGTGCTTACACTGATACAATACAAAACAGAATTCAGAACAAAGAATATTAGCAGAAATGCAGAGGAAGCATTAAATAGTGGTAAATGAGACAATTTATCAAGAATACGTAACAATATTAAATGTGTATATATCTAACAATAGAGATTAAATTCATAAAGCAAAAACTGACAGAACTGAAGAAAGAAATAGACAAATACACAACTTTGTTGGAGCCTTTAATATTTTTCTCAGTGACTGACAAAACAATTGGAGAGAAAATCAGTAAAGATACAGAAAACCTAAACATTATCAACCAACTTCACAGCTACATATTAAATCCCATCCAACAATGTCAGAATATACCTTCTTTTCATGTGTGCATATTCATCAACATAGAACATAACTGGAGCCATAAAAATGTCAACATGAATGAATAAACAAAATGTGGTGTACACATACAATGAAATATTATTAGACCTTTAAAAAGGAAGGAAGTTGGGCCGGGCACAGTGGCTCATGCCTGTAATCCCAGCACTTTGGGAGGACAAGGCGGGTGAATCATGAGGTCAGGAGATCCAGACCATCCTGCCCTACATGGTGAAACCTCTTCTCTACCAAAAATAGAAAAATTAACCAGCCATGGTGGCAGGTGCCTGTAGTCCCAGGCTGAGGCAGGAGAATCGCTTGAACCCAGGAGACAGAGGTTGCAGTGAGCCGAGATTGTGCCACTGCACTCCAGCCTGGCAACAGAGCAAGACTCTGTCTCAAAAAAAAAAAAAAAAAAAGGAAGTTCTGACACATGCTATGGCATGTATGAACCTTGAGGACATACTGCTAAGTGAAATGAGCCAATCATAAAAGTACAAATAGTGTGTGATTACACTTACATGAGGTATCTAAAGTAGTCAAATTCTATTAGGATGGTAGTTGCCAATGGCTGCGAGAAGGGGTCAGTAAGGAGTTATTGTTTACAGGCAGAGTTTCAGTTCTGAAAGATAAGAAGAGTTCTGTGGATGAATGATGGTGATGGTAGCACAACAATGTAAATATATTGGAATGCCATTGAACTGTACATTTAAAGATGGTTAAAATGGTAAATTTGGTGTTACATGTATTTTACTATTTTTTTAAATGTGAAATATGAAAACATCCAAATTGTATTCTCTGGCCAAAACAGGATGACATTAGAAATCAGTAACAGAAAGCTATCTAGAAAACCAAAAAGTTTTGGAAATTACCCAACACAATTTTAAGTACTTCTATGTAGCAAAGAAAAATCACAAGGGAAATTAGAAAATACCTTAATTGACTGAAAATGAAAGCATAACGTATTAAAATCTGTGGAGCACAGCTAAGGCAGTGATTAGAGGGGGATTTATACTATCAATTGATTACATTAGAAAAGCAGAAAGTTCTCAAATCAATAATAGAAGCTTCTACCTTATGAAAATAGAAGAGGAAGAGCAAATTACAATTAAACAAGTAAAATTTGGAAAGTAATAAAAATAAGACTGGCAAGCAACACAATTAAAAATAGAAAAACAATAGAGAAAATTAATAAACACAAAAGCTAGTGTTCTTTTTACTAGTCTTAAAAGAATTTTTTTTTTTATTTTCAGCTTTTAAGTTCAGGGGTACATGCGCAGAATGTGCAGGTTTGTTACATAGGTAAACATATGCCATGGTGGTTTGCTGCACAAATCATCTCATCACCTAGGTATTAAGCCCAGCATCCACTAGCTAGTCTTCCTGATCCTCCTCCTCCTCCTACCCTCAACTCTCTTACAGTCCCCAGTGTGTGTTGTTCCCCTCTATGTGTCCATGTGTTCTCATCATTTATCTCCCACTTATAACTGAGAACACATGGTATTTGGTTTTCTGTTCCTGCATTAGTTTGCTAAAAATAATGGCCTCCAGCTCCATTCATGTCCCTGCAAAGGACATGATCTTGTTGTTTTTTATGGCTGTACAGTATTCTATGGTGTACATGTATCACATTTTCTTTACCTAGTGTATCATTGATGGGCATTTAGGTTGATTCCATGTCTTTGCTACTGTGAGTAGTGCTTCAATAAACATACACATGCATCTGTCTTTGTAATAGAATGATTTATATATTTTTTGAGTATATACCAAGTAATGGAATTGCCAGGTTGAATGGTATTTCTGTTTTTAGGTCTTTGAGGAATTGCTACACTGTCTTCCACAGTGGTTGGATTAATTTACACTCCCACCATCAGTGTATAAGTGTTCCCTTTTCTCCAAAACCTCACTAGCATCTATTATTTTTTTTTACTTTTTAACAACAGCCATTCTGATTGGTGTGAGATAGTATCTCTTTGTGGTTTTGATTTGCAATTCTCTAATGATCAGTGATATTGAGCCTTTTTTCATATGCTTGTTGGCTGCATGTGTATCTTATTTTTAAAGTGTCTGTGTCCTTTGCCCTTCTTAATGGGTTTTTTTCTTATACATTTGTTTAAGTTCCTTATAGATGCTGGATATTAGACCCTTGTCAGATGCATAGTTTGCAAAAATTTTCTCCCATTTCGTAGGTTTTCTGTGCACTCAGCTGAAAGTTTTCTTTGCTGTGCAGAAGCTCTTTAGTTTAATTAGATCTCATTTGTCAATTTTAGCTTTTGTTGCAATTGCTTTTAGCATCTTTGTCATGAATCTTTGCCCGTGCCTATGTGCTGAATGGTATTGCCTAGGCTTTCTTCTAGGGTTTTTATAGTTTGGAGTTTAAGTCTTTAATCCATCTTGAGTTTATTTTTGTATATGGTGTAAGGAAGAGGTCCAGTTTCAATTTTCTGCATATGGCCAGCTAGTTCTCCCAGCATCATTTATTAAATAAGAAATCCTTTTTGCATTACTTGTTTTTGTCAGGTTTGTTGAAGATCAGATGGTTGTAGATGTGCAGTCTTATTTCTGGGTTCTCAACTCTGTTCCATTGGTCTATGTGTCTGTTTTTGTACCAGTACCATTCTGTTTTAGTTACTGCAACTTTGTAGTATAGCTTGATGTCAGGTAGTATGAAGCCTCCAGCTTTGTTCTTTTTTGCTTAAGATTGACTTGGCTATTCAGGTTCTTTGGGGGTTACATATTAATTTTAAAATAGTTTTTTTCTAATTCTGTGAAGAATGTCAATGATACTTTAATGGGAATAGGATTGAATCTATAAATTGCTTTGGGCAGTATGGCCATTTTCACAATATTGATTCTTCCTATCCATGAGCATGGAATGTTTTTTCATTTGTTGTGTGTCACCTCTGATTTCTTTGAGCAGTGATTTGTAGTTCTCCTTGAAGAGGTACTTCACTTCCCTTGTTAGCTCTATTCCTAAGTATTTTATTCTTTTTGTGGCAATTGTGAATGAGAATTCATTCATAATTTGGCTCTCTGCTTGTCTGTTGTTGGTGTATAGGAATGCTAGCGATTTTTGCACATTGACTTTGTATCCCAAGAGTTTGCTAAAGTTGCTTATTAGCTTAAAAAGTGGTTGGTTATTTTTAAAGATTGACAAAATTGATCAACTTCTAGAATTGTTAATCAAAATGAAAACTACTAATATTTTATAGGAAGAGGGGGCATCACTGCATATTACATAGTTAAAGGCATATAAAGAAATGATCAACAACATAATCCCAATAATTTTGATAAATAAAATAGCAAAATTCCTTGAAAGATACAAACTACCAATCATCACTGAAGAAGGAACAGATAAACTGAATGTCCCAATGTTTATACAATAAATTTAATTTGTAGTCTAAAAATCTTTCCATAAGGAAAACTTAGCCCATATGGCTTCACTGTTCAATTCTATTAAATATCAAATACATAAATAATACCAGTTTCCTTAAATCTTCCAGGAGACAGCAGAGGAAACACTTCTCAACTCATTTTATGAGGCTGATATTACCCTGATAAAGAAACCAGACAAAGATATTAGAGGAAAATAAAGTATTCATAGACACAGATGTAAAAATCCATACAAAAATATTAGCAAATAAAATTTAATATATTTTGAAGAGTGGGCCTGACCTCAGTAAGGCAATGATTATTCAACATTTAAAAATCAGTCCATTTAATTCCTTATGTCAGCAGTCTACAAAAGGGAAAACCATATGATCATCTCAATAGATGGCCCAGATAAGGTATTTAGCATAATTTAGTATCTATTTATGACATTCAGAAAACTAAAAGAGTGCTGACTTAGAAATAAATTTAGTGAAATATGAGTACAATGTATATACTGGAAACTAGAAAATATTGATGAGAGAAATTAAAGAAAACCAAAACTAATAGTTATGTTCATGGATTGGAAAACTTACTATCATTAAACTGTCAGGAGCAAATTGATGTATAGATTCAACAGGATGTTTTTTAGAAATTAACAAGCTGGGAAAGGATTAGTTGTAATTTGCGGCAGGTAATTTTGGCATAACTGTGAGTACCTTTGGCATACTAATGCCATACAATTATGTTAGTATAATCAAAACCGCACTAAGATTTCCAATATATATCCTAATAAAATTAAGAGAGAATGTTTTGACTATTGATATAGCATATTTGTTACCAGATCTAGGCATATATCTATCTACATAATTATTAAAAGTTTTAGAAGAATTAGTATTTATTGGAAATCTACCAAATGCCAAAAGATTTCTACCAGTAGCAACAATCTATTGATGTCTCACTATGTATGAGGGACTACATTGGGTGCTTACTATGCTGCACTGAGTTTAAATCTCACAATAGCCCTATGGAGTAGAACTAATGCATTTTACAAGATGAACTGAGGGTTAGGGAAGCAAGGGCAAAGTTATCAAGTGGTAATCAGCAAATTGCATCTACAACTAAAGGTCCAATTTTCCCACTATATCACATTGATTAATTAAGCCATTTGAAATTCTCAAATAATATTAATAATTTAATAACTTGCAAATGTATAGTAGTTTGTTCTTTAAAAACATCATACTATCCAAGAATAAGTCCTTGGAATTACACAGTCTTGCAAATAGTAGTTTCTTATTCCTCTTCATCTAGCTTCACACAGCCAATCAGTTTTCTCTTTACATTTTGAGGTCCCTGTATTAAATGGATCCTTCATCTCTCAATGCAGAAAACTCCAAGCTATGGTCTGAATGTGCCCCCCAAAACTTATGTGTTAGAAACTCAATGCACAGTGCAACAGTGTTGGGAGTTAGAATCTCATGGGAGATATTTAGGTCATGAGGTCCCCACTCTCATGAATGAATTATCACTGCATAAAGGGCTTGCAGAAGTGAGTTCATAGTCTTACACACTTACGCCCTGTGGGGCACAGGAAGAAGACCCTCATGAGATGCCAGCACTTTGGTCTTGGACTTCTCAGCCTCCAGAACTATGAGAAATAAATTTTTGTTCTTTATAAATTACTCAGTCTTTGATTATTTTGTGACAGCCATGCAAAACAGACAGATGTTTCATCTTGCTATGAGGCACATCACTTCCCAAACATAAGTCTCAATTTATGTGTTCCCACTCAATCACAGAAAGCCATACTAGAAAAGATGCCATACTAGCCATATTAGAAAATATGCAATGCCTGTGTTTTTCCACCACCTCCAGACCCAAGTATAGGATCTTACCACTGCAGTATGTTGAAAGTCATATCCAACACACATTCAAAAATCCTGCAGTAGATGAAACAAGAGGAATTTTCTTCAAAGGTTAATGTCAAGGTTGCCTAGATAAAACAGGGCCAAAGTTTTAAGTCCAGATATGGCCGGAACATCAGAGAGCAGAAAACAGATGGGTAACTTTACTCTCAGAAAGCTGGACAAAGCTCTTTGACAAAGAAGAAGGAGAAAGAAAATATATTATGAAATCTGGCCAGGATTGTTCTGACAGTGCACCCTGGATCAGCTCATCGCCTCAGCTGCATTGGGCAAGAAGAAGAAAATGCACAAAATGTATGTATGTAATGTTCAATGTACAGTGTCCAATTTGCACACTAGCAAATACTGCCTAATCAGTGCCCTGAATTTTAGCAACTAAATTATCATTCCCCAGTTTGGGGAAGGATTAAAGATGGAGGGTAAATGAGAGAAGGCTACATATATTTCACACTAAGACACCAACATTATATATTTAGTAAATTATTAATAATGAGTAGCCAGCACCAAGTCTTTAGAAAGGGGTGTATTTTCTTCTCTGCCTTTCTTAATATCACTGTAATGACCTCCAGGCCTCCCAGTCTTATTTACAGAGATTTGACTTATTACAACCCTTCTTAATAGTCATTTTTGTTTAGATTTTTATCTCTTCCAGAACATGGTAAATTCTTTAACAGAGATGCAATGCTTTAACCCTTTTGTTCCCTATTGTCCCTTTGTTCCCTATTGTTCCTTCCATATATTAAGAATTTCATCAATATTACCTATTAAAATTAATCTCCCTACTACACTTTTCAAACAAGTAGTCAAACTAAAAAGAGAGAACTCATGAGTTTTGTTTTGCTCCACACTCTGCCTCAGCTAACACATGATTAACTCTGAGATGGAAGGTAAATTTAAGCCAAGGTTTTCTCACATCTCAGTAGGGTACTTTATTATGACTTTATTTGTGCTTTCAAAGCTTTCACCAGAGAATAATGGTCAACCACAGATCTACTGGACTGGATGACAGAAATTCCATTTGGTATCATTTATTATTTCCAAACATTATTATACACCCTCATTAATTTTATCATTTCATCTGTGAGAGATGTAATCTTACAAAGTGACTTAGAGGAAAAAGCTGAAATATAATTGGCAGCCCTTCTGGTTTCCCTGTGGAAAGATCCTTCAGTTGAAAAGCTAAAATAACTCATCGTCTTCATCAATTAGGTCATTCCTCACATCAGAAAGCATCAAAGAGCTGGTACTCCCCCAACTGTGTACTTGGAGAGGCAGAAAGATCAGCCTTACAGCTGATTTTAAATGTTATAAATATTGCATAATGTGAAAATGATTTTTCTTGTTGAGCAATTAATGCTTGCAGTGTTCTATAATACTAAAGGAGTTAGAGCCAAACCAGTTATCAGGACTGAAGCAGAGAACTGTACAAGGCAACAGTTCGAGGTTTCTTTATTGTACTGTTCTGTGTTCTGTGAAGTAATGTCACTTAACCTTTCTTATGTAGCAGCTCTTCTTACTCGTCTTTCTTTCCAAGACTTGGTTTTGACACCCACTTGAAAGAAACCCTACCGCCCTGATATATTAAGACTTGTTTGCATGTTTGTTGAGGAAATACTCGCTAAGTGAAGCAACAAGTTGGCATGAAGTTAAAGGTCTTAATCAATACTCTGAGCCATCCTGACTTCAAAATGCTTCTCAATTGAGTCATTCTCTGACCTATTAACCCAAGGCTTTTTGAATCTCTAAATGCTGATTCTCTGTCAGCTTTTATTATTACCTCTCAGCCACTTATGGCGGTTGCTAATCTAGAGTCTTTATAAATCTTAACGACATCTGCTCAGAAGGCTGTTTTCAGCTCTGCTACAAGAACATTTCAGTCACAGCTTATATCTGCTGCCAGAAGAACCTTAGCTTCCATGCAACCCAGATCCCATCCTAAGCCAGAAGTGGTCTAACAGAACTGACCATGTTCTTGAGTATATCTCAGAATAACCAAACCCCTCCCGACCCAGGGTTCTAGGTCTCTGTAGAGTAAGCCCGTGCTAATCAAAGGGATTCAGAACAGTACATTTACTATTTAAAATGGGAAAATAACATGCAGGTGAGTATTAACATTTAATTCTTCTTTCTCCCTCACAAGAATTATAGCTACATTATGTTTTACTCCTTTTAATTAAAATTAATAATTAGAAATCTTTGGCAATCTGTTTTCCCCAAGGTACCCCACATCCCATTACATAATTCACATATTCTTTGCTTGAAGATGCTTCCTTTTGCAGCAACTCTGAAAATGCTTCATTTAATTTTATTTTATAAAATTGGGTTATGGTTCTCATAGAGACATATAATTAAATCTCTTCTGCTGCAAAAAGGAGATTGTTTTAAATAATAATTGTTACTAAATTTTTCTCTGACAACATAAAAATAAAGTTTGGTTTGACACACAACTTTTGGTATGAATTATGCAGAAATGAATCAATACAAAAAGAACTGTGATCTGACTCTTTTTGCATTCAAGTAATCATTATTTTGCCAGAATTGATTAACTAAAAGCACTAAGAACTCATTTACCAAAGTAAGCTGTGAACTTCTTTTGAAATATAATTTGAATTCTCTAGTAAACTCACTTGTATTATCCATAATTCATATTTTCTGCCCAAAGATATGACCTTTCATTTAATGAGCATTCTTGACAAATAGCCCAATTAGTCTTTAAATACAAAATATTGTATTAGAATCAAAAGGTCTAATGTTTCTGAAGGGATCATAAGAACTTGAAGCTAGATAAATGAAAAATAGTACACTCCTGGTTTTTCAGGTGTCACTGTCATACCACCTACTTCATCTTAAATGTCATGTTCACATAGGTTAAATGTTAGAAGTCCATAAAGTTGTAAGGTAAAGGTCTTAGATACATAAATATTATCGCTTCTCGGCCTTTTGGCTAAGATCAAGTGATACATAAATATTATACATTTAGCAACTACTAAGGAAAAAAATCTTAATTTTTTAAATTGACTTCAGATAAAAAGGAACATTTCAAAAGAAAATCATGCCTACCCTTCTCTTTTATTGATATGGAAATAATAACTTATAAATCTTGTTTATATTCAATACGTAAGACCAAAATGGATCTGGTAGAAAAAAAAAATAGCATTCTTCTGATTGTCTGTCTCTTATATTACAAAGAGAGTCTTTCAGTTTGAAGATAATAATATGGTATCACTGCTTATAGAATGTTCACACCATACAGGGAAGGCACAGGTATGGGTTCTGCCCAAGGGGCTTACTATCTAGGAAATACAGACAAAGTCATTTACATATAACAAGAAAGCCAATGTTCAGTTAAATGTTAGAGTTACAGAAGAACAAGCTTTCAACCATCTCTTGATTTTTCTTCTTTTTTATTCCTCTTATACTTTCATTTTTTTCTTCCTATTCCTTCAGTTTCTTTGCACAGGGAATTTGTGCAAAAATGGTAAATGAAAAAAAAAAAAACCTGCATTTTGAGGACAAAAGAGTAAAGAAAGGGGACAGTTTTAAGCACAAAGGGCTGCCAAGGGAACCAGCAAACACAATAGAGAATAGAGAAAAATCTAACTTGGACTCAAGAGATTTGGAAAGGATCAAGGTTGAGAGATATAAGCAATTCCTAAAACTGTTCTCATGTTCTCTAATACTAGAAACTGAAATAAATATTCAGTCTTATCTAGTTGTCTTCGAAGTCATTGGGATCCCAAAGAGGCAGCTGTTGACACTTGGCTTCACACCCATCTGCCTCTATTCCATTAGAGATACATTACCTAATCTTACAGAACTTGACTAAAACGGATAGGAAAAATATCCTCAGGGTCAACTTTACATCCCATTTGGCTCTGAAATTAAAAAGATTGCAATATATGCGTTATGTTAGAACTACCATAAAAGCATATCTTGTATTGATTCCACTTTACTGTTTTGCTCATCAATTTCGTAATGGAAGAACTTTGAATGAATTAACTGAAGCAAATGTTGATCATCTTTTAATGACATAGAGAGCAACAGGAAAGCTAGAATAGTTAGAAAATATTGAGCTCTGCATACATTATCCTCTAACTTCTCACAACAAGTCTTTCAAGTAGGAATTATTATTAACCCCTTTTGCAAAAGAGAAAACAGAGTTTACTGAGGTTAAGGAACAGTCCAAGTTTACCCAATTAGGGAATGGCATATTAGGCTCCGGACCACTCATCTAATTCCAGAGCTAACACCATGATTCACTACACTATTTAATACCAATGGATGAGCTCATCCTAAAGATGAGTTAAAGATGATCAGGTAGACTGGGACGGTAAATTAGCATAGTCTTTTTACAAAGTGTGGCACATACAGCGCTGGCGGAGATGAATTTCTGGTGATATATAGATAGACTTTTTACTTAATATGAATTCATTTAAAATGTGTGAAGAAGAATATGACCAGCTTATTAAATCCCTTATTTCATGGATATTTTTGCTAAGAATGAAAATAAATTTTAAAAATTAAACTGTTTACAATTTATCAAAGGAAAAAGTTACAGAAAAATAATCTATAGATGGGAAATGAAGAATGAGGGAAAAGGCACAAAAGTAATACACAAAATCTTGGAAACACAGAATTAAGGTAATCCATACTGAAAAAGTCATCAGTACAAAGTTGTAGGGACTTGAGTGACAGATCAGGTAAGACAGTAAGTATAAAGAAGAGCAGATATTTACAACTAGAATACAAATAAAGTGGATAGAAATGAGTTCTATGAAGGAAGCATGTTAAGAAGTTTAGAATTGAAAGCAAGAAACATTGAGAGTCATGGATAAATTTGCCATGGTCAGATATGCAGGTAAGAAAAAGTACTCTAGCTATACTGAAGAGGACTGATTGCATGAGAGTGGTCCTGGAGACAAGGAGGCCAGTTAACAGACTATTACAACTCACATCTTTAAAAAATGCTGCTACAAAGAAAAAAAAAAAGAAAAAAGAACCACACACATGAACATAGAAAATGACTACTGTTGGCAGAGATGAGAAATTGGGACTCTTGGTCAGGTGCAGTGGCTCACACCTGTAATCCTAGCATTTTGGGAGGCGGAGGCAGGCGGATCACCTGAGGTCAGGAGTTCAAGACAAGCCTGCTCAACATGGTGAAACCCCATCTCTACTAAAAACACAAAAATTAGCCAGGTGTGGTGGCATGTGCCTGTAATCCCAGCTACCCGGGATGCTGAGGCAGGAGAATCACTGGAACCTGGGAGGCAGAGGCTGCAGTGAGCCAAGATGATACCACTGCACTCCAGCCTGCACAACAGAGTAAAACTGTCAAAAAAAAAAAAAAAAAAGAAAGAAAGAAAGAAAGAAAGAAAGAAAGAAAGAAAGAAAGAAAGAAAGAAAGAAAGAAAGAAAGAAAAAAAGAGAAATCAGAACTCTTGCAAACTATTGGTGAGAATGTAAAATGGTGTGGCTGCTATGGAAAACAGTATGTCAGTTCCTCATAATATGACAAATAAAGTTACCATATGATCCAGCAATTCCACTTTGGGTATATATACCCAAAAGAACTGAAAGCAAGAACTTGAAGAGATGTTTGTAAGTCATGCTCATAGCAGCATTCTTCTCAATAGCTGAAAGTTAGAAGTAACCCAAGTGTCTATTAATGAATAAATGAATAAACAAAATATGATGTATACATGCAATGAAATAGCACTCAGTCTTTAAAAAGGAAGGAAATTCTGGCACATGCAACAACATGAATGAACTTTGAAGACACTATGATAAATGAAACTAGTAAGTCACAGAGGACAAATGCTGTATTATTTCACTTCTCTGAGGTACCTAGAGTAGTCAAATTCATAGAAATAGCAAGTAGAATAGAGGTTTCCAGGGGTTGGGAGGAGGAGGGAATGGGAAATTATTGTTTAGTAGGTACAGAGTTTCAGTTTTGCTGATGAGGAGTTCTGTGGATGTATGGTCATGGTGGTAACACAAGGATATGAATGTACTTAGTGCTACCAAACTATAGGCTTAAAAATGGTTAAGATAATAAATGTTATGTTATATGTATTTTACCACAATTTTTTTTGAGCTTTAAAATTTGAAAGAGAGACCATTGCAATAGCCTACACAAAGAAACATTGAATGCTTAGCCAAAATTTTAACCAAAATAAGAACTAGGAGTAGAAACTGATACCTGCTCACAGTGAAGCCTGGACACCCAACCAGGCACAGTGGCTGAACTGTTTGCCAGGCTGGGCCACTTCAGATGTTCTTAGCAGATGATTTTACTCATGAAGTCTATGCATTCATTTATATAACAAATAATTATTAAATACGGTGTGTTAGGCACTGTGTAAATCCCGGGAATAAAGCTGTGGACAAAACAGACACTATCCCTCTCAAATGGGAGTTTCCCAGAAGGGAATAGGAAAGAGGACTGATCTTTCTATAACTGACAGATTTGAGTCCTTCCATTATTCTTACCTGATGAGTCCAGGTAGCACTCTCCATCCCCAGCCCATTTTCTTAGTCAATGTTTGCCAGACTTTGGGATTGCCGAGTTCTTATTTTGACTAGGAAAGAGTGTTTTAAGTAATTACCATCAATTAAGAAAAGAAAGAAAATTCTAACATACAAACAATAGTCTATAATCTTAAAGAACCATCCAATAAGTATAATAAATTTAGTTGTAACTCACTACCTGCACCTTTTTTTTTTCTTTTTGCCATGAAACGATAAACATATCTTCAAGGATTCTTACTTTCCTTTGGACATTTTCTAGATCAGCATTTAGAAACCAGTGGGCTCTATCTAGGTTACAGCCAAATCCTGAAAGGCTGGGCAAGGTTATGTCTCTCTCTGCCTTTTTCAGAGTCACTAACAGCTTTGTGGGCTCCCAGTGTGGCTCTCTTAAAACATTAATACCTATAAATAATAATATCTATAAAATACCCAAAGGCCTCTGGTGGAATTTTAACAGTCCTTCCAGCCATCAAATAATAAATTCAATTACAACTCATTGACAAAATTTTATTAAACTTTTACATACCAGGTAATAGGTTAAACACTAGAGATAAAAAGACATGACAGATGGACGCATCATCTACTGTCCAAACTGTAACACTTTAGAGTGAAAGGGTGGTCCGTTAATACTTTTGCCAGGAAAAGTAATTCAAACAAATTAAGTTATATGATCATCCTATTTAAGGAGCTCATAAGCTGATAAGTAGTATGGTAAAACTATTATGAAAACTCAGAGGACGAGGCAATTAATTTAGGAGAATGGGGAGGCTGCAGGGTAGTCATCCTAAAGAAGTAAGAGTTTCAATGAATCTCAAAGAACTAGTAGGATTCTACCCTAGCAAGAGAATGAGAAATACACTTCAAGCAAAAGAAACAGCAGAGGCATCCATGAAACTGTCACATGTGCCTCTGTTGTTTCTTTTGCTCGAAGTGTATTTCTCATTCTCTTGCTAGGGTAGAATCCTACTAGTTCTTTGAGATTCAAACCATGGCACGTGTATACCTATGTAACAAACCTGCAGGTTCTGCACGTGTACCCCAAAACTTAAAGTATAATTTAAAAATAAATAAATGAATAAATAAATACAAGGACATACTTTGTTATCTTCCTCACTACCAAAGGGTTCAAGTCTAAGACTTAACTTTTTAATTTATAAACAGAAATAAAGACAGGAAATAGTCTTTAAAAGAAAAAAGAAAAGAAAAGAAACAGCAGAGGCCAGGTGTGGTGGCTCACGGCTGTAATCCCAGCACTTTGGGAGACCACAGCAGTCAGATCACTTGAGATCAGGAGTTCAAGACCAGCCTGGGCATCATGGTGAAACCCTGTCTCTACTACAAATACAAAAAATTAGCTGGGCGTGGTGTGGGCGCCTGTAATCCCAGTGACTTGGGAAGCTGAGGGAGGAGAATCACTTGAACCTGGGAGGCAGAGGTTACAGTGAGCAGAGATTACACCATTGCACTCCAGTCTGGGTGACAAGAGCAAGATTCCATCTCAAAAAGAAAAGAAAAGAAAGAAAGAAACAGCAGAAAGCTCATTAAAACATTGGTTGCAATTCTAATATTGCTCATTACAGTAGAAAACACCGGGGCCTATCATGGGGAGGGGGGAGGGGGGAGGGATTGCATTGGGAGTTATACCTGATGTAAATGACGAGTTGAGGGGTGCTGACGAGTGGATGGATGCAGCACACCAACATGGCACAAGTATACATATGTAACAAACCTGCACGTTATGCACATGTACCCTAGAACTTAAAGTATAATAATAATAATAAATAAATAAATTTAAACAAAAATAGTAAGGATTTATAAGTACAGTATTTGTCATAGCTCTTACCCTTATGGAAGCTGTAATTTAAAAAAAATAAAAGCAACTTTTTAAAGACCAAGAAATGGATAAGGCTTTCCTCTTAACTATAGAATACATACACAAGATCTAAATGTGAAAAAAAAAACACTACCAGGACAAACAGAGAGAGGAGGAGAGATGGAAGAAGGAAGGGAGTCAGGAAGGGAAGGAGGGACGGAGGCAACTCAGCAGCATCATTTAACAGCATTCTTAATTTCCAATAACTTTCAAAATGATAGTTTTCTGGATTCAACATAGATTTCAGGATGGAGATATAGAACTTTATTATTTTACAAATTTAAGATCCATATTTTCAGTAGCTGTTGTCTTGTGTGGGTCTGGAGTTACTAACAGAAGACAAAGCTGAGCTGTTTTTTTTCTTTAACATCATAATATGATGTGTCACTTTCTGGAGCTCAATATTTCGGTGCCTCCCAACTCATGCCAAAGGCTATATTTTATATTTAAATAAAATTTACATATGACAACTTCTATTGCAACATCTTTCGACCTTCTCCCAGTGCAATTTTCTTCCAGGTTTAGCAAGCTGGGAAGATTGCCATATTCGCCTTTATTTTCTATTTCTTTGTTAATTTTCAGCATCTTTTGATTTTTCAGCTAAACATCATGGGAATTGGGTCCTTATGTCCAGTATTACTAAATCAGTCATATATACATAGCTATATAAATTCTATATATTAAGTAAGACAGGGGGTTTTTTGTTTGTTTGTTTGTTTGTTTGAGACGGAGTTTCGCTCTTGTCGCCCAGGCTAGAGTGTAATGGCATGATCTTGGCTCACTGCAACCTCCATCTCCTGGGTTCAAGTGATTCTTCTGCCTCAGCCTCCCGAGTAGCTGGGATTACAGGCATGTGCCACCATGCCCAACTAATTTTGTATTTTTAGTAGAGACAGGGTTTCTCCATCTTGGTCAGGCTAGTCTCCAACTCCCGACCTCAGGTGATCTGCCCACCTTGGCCTCCCAAAGTGTTGGGATTACAGGGACAGGGTTTTAATGTGTGTGATTTTTTTTTTTTTTTTTTTTTTTTGGCCACCCACCTCAGAACCACCTGAGTGCTTATTAAAATGCAGATTCCCAGGCCTAGTCTCAAACCATTCAATTGTAAGCTTAGAAGATGGGTTCTGGAAATTTACATTTTAATAAATTCCATGGAAATTTTGCCACAAGACTCCTGCCATTTAAAAATGAGGTTTGAAATTACTCCCACATTCCATTTGAGCTACCTTAACAATTTGAAGTAAAAAGGCATAATTATCTCAAAAAGAACTAAGGAAATGCTTTCTTGGAGGAAGAAAAAAAAAGATGTGTTGGAAAACTAGTATATGGTATCGTCCAGGTTAATAACTCAACTACAGATAGCTCACCCACTGAAACTACTTTTAGAGATCATAAAATGTTATAATTGGAAGGGTCTGTAGAAGTCAATTAGTACAACCTTAACTTGACCTCCATATTAAAGCTGAGGAAATCAAAAGCCATGGAGTCTTATTGTTATCTGTCACCTTATTTATTTTAAAATGGGATATTTTCCTTGCTTTTTAAAGAATCATACATATAATGACATTTTTTTAAATACATGCATTTTGCCAGAATAGCTAATCTCCTCATCCATCCAAGGAAGCATAAGTATACCAGGCCTCATTTATTTTGCTATGATTTAATCCAATTATCTAAGCCCCAAACATGGAAAAAAATAAATTTATGCAAATAACTGGTTCAGTCTAACAGTTACAAGTAGGTTATGATGTGCCAATCATGCCATGCCCTCAGAAGGCAATAAAGACAATTTCAAACGTCATGCTTTTGCCTACTGTCAGCCATATGAAGGTTTGTGAATTTTAAACATATTTATATGCTTAATAAGCACAGATTCTTCTACCCACATTTCATATAACCACATGTACATTTTGCTCATTTCTCTGTTATGTTGTCAGAATCATCTAACACGGCTCAAATCACTGAATACCATAAAAAGTGACATTTATTTTCTACAAAAGATAGCCCATAGACATAAACATTTGACCAAAAGCTAAGTGGATTTAATTTAAATTGCCTACCATAAATCCACAAAATTCAATGCTGAGTAAGAGAACGAAAGCAGTTTTTTTTTAAGGCATATACCTAATGACATTTGTTCTCTCTGAATAAAATAGGGTTGTTAATCACACACTATTATAATCACCCCAGCAACTACTTCTGTCTCCTTGCTCTCAATGCAAGTTCACATTTCACTGAGAAATTAGAAGCAGTCCTAAAGGAATGCCCACAATCTCTGTCTACAGCATAAGCACGTCTGTGCTTACAAACCCTGCCTTCTTCCCACTAAATGCAGATGCACTATCCATCCTCCTCTCAGAGGCAAAGCTCTCCACTCTTGGGTGAATCTTAATCGTCTTGCCTTCTCAACAGAAATCTCTCCAATGACTATTTCCCCTATATTTTCGATGCTTTTTCGTTTCTACTAGATTATTCCCATTAGCATTCAAAAATCTATGATGTTCTACCTCAAAGAAGAAGGAAGGAAGGAAGGAAGGAAGGAAGGAAGGAAGGAAGGAAGGAGCGAGGGAAGGAAGGAAGGAAAGAAGGGAGGGAGGGAGGGAGGAGGGAAGGGAAGGGAAGGGAAGGGAAGGGAAGGGAAGGGAAGGGAAGCTCTGCACTANAGGGAAGGGAAGGGAAGGGAAGGGAAGGGAAGGGAAGGGAAGGGAAGGGAAGGGAAGGAAAGGGAAGGGAATGGAGGGGAGGGAGGGAAGGGAGGGAGGGAAAGAGTTCAGAACCTTTACTGCTTCTTATGTCATAAAAGACTTACCTTCTCAAGACTGATCTCCCTTAGGCTGGGCTCCCAGAAAAGAATTTGTACTACAGAGTTCCCATAGAAACTGGGGAGTTAGTGCTTATTATAATAATGAATAATGAATTCTGGTCAGTCAGAGGCTTGAACCACAGCCCTGTGAGCAGCCAAGGCAGGAATGAAAGGAATCAGACAGGAGTCCAAGTATCCCAGCCATCCCATCACAATGGGAGAGGAGCTGGTGCAGCTTGAAGGCTCCGCAGGCGGATGAGAGAGTCCTTCTCCTAGAGTCTGACACTCAGGCCTGCTAGATCTTTGTGCACTGCTCTAAAATGCAATAAGGCAATGGGAGTTCACACTTCTGATACTGGTTCTGTGCCTGTAACTTTTCTCCCAATAAACATTGTCCTAACAGGCTGGGTGTGTGTGCTATCTGACTATTCATTCAACATGGCTGAAACAACAATACCATTCCTTTTTTATAGCAAAACTCTTCAAGAATTATCTATAGTTGCTGTGTCTACTTTTTGTCTTCTTATTCTCCTTTGAACTCGCCCAGAAAGGCTTTTTCTCTGCCATTTTATCGAACAATTCACAAAATTGTCAATAATAACCCCCCATTGCCAACTCCATCCTCCTTTCATTAGACCTATAAAGAGTTTTTGCCTCTGTGCCCCTCCCTCCTTGAACAAGTACTTCACCCGGCCTCTGAACACCACTATCTTTTGCTTTTCCTTGTATCTCAGCGTCTCTTTCTTCTTCAGTCTTCACTGCTGTTTCCTCCAATCTCTAGGCCTTAGCTCTCAGAACTTCCCATCCAAACTTACTCCCTAAGTGATCTCTTCTAGTTCCTGACTTTCATGGCTCTAAATACCAGTTTTATGCTGATGACTCCCAAATGTTCAGGTCCAGCCATGACCTTTCCCTTGGAAGTAAACACTTATCTCTCCAGTGTCGAAATTTGACATGTCCCAAAGTGACCTGCCAAGTTCCCCTACCAAATCTTTACTTCCAGCATTGCCCATCTTAGTTGCTCAGGCCCAAAACCTTAGAATCATCTTTGGCCACTAGCTTTATCTCATGCCCATCATGTATTCCATCAAAAAATTATGTCCCCTCTATCTCCAAAATATGATAAAAATCTAATCACTCGTCACATCCTCTATTGCTATCATCCTGATCCAAATCACTCTTGTGCATTGCCTAGATTTGAACTAGCCACCACAGTGTTTACTTCCATTTTGGCCCCATTCCAGTTATTCTGATAGCACCCAAACTAATCCTTTTTAAGGAAAGTAACATCAGGTCACTTTTTCTGCTTGTGGCCTTCAGCCTTCACATCTCAATCAGAGCAAAAGCCAATGTCTTATGATGGCCTCCAAGGCCCTATGATGTCTGAATCCCCCAACATCCTTGCTGACATCAGCTACTCTCCCAATCACACAGGACTCCTTGCTATCTCTTAGGCACACTTTTGCCTCAGGACCGTGGCTTTCTTCTGCTATGAGCATTCTTTTGGCAAATATCAACATTTGCTTGTTTTTCACTTCCTTAGGTCCCCAAGAGAGACTTCTATATAAAATGGCTACTAACAATTCATGTACACTGGCAGTTTCCATCCTCCATCACCCTGATCCATTTTTTTCTCCATAATACTTATTGCCATTGAACATATTATACTTTTATTGTCTATTTTATCCACAATAATGCAAGGTATATTAAAGCAATGACTTCATCTGCTTTGCTCACTGCTGCACCCCCCAGGACTTAGGACAACACCAGCTGTATCGTAGGGGCTCAGTATATATTTGTTGAATGAATAAATACATATATAAATGTTAAGATGATAAACAAATTAAACCAGTGTTTTTTATGTATTCAATCACAGTTTGACTAAAATCACATTGTTTAATATTCCAATGAAAAGCTTTTAATAGTTATGCAAAAGGTTGCTCTAAGATGGCTGATTAAACATTTCATTTCAAAAACTAAATTTCTATCTGTGGGTCACTATTTTCAAACAACCTTTCAGCCCTTTTGAAGGAGCCCTATATAGATTATTATTTATTCTTTTCATTATTTCATGACATTCTCAAAGATCAAGGAAAAAACACATGTTGAAGCAATTTCTCCCTGTTTCTTCTGATTAAAATCAATACTTTTCCTGCTCTTAACAGCAGTAAAAATCAACACAATAGTCACTATTAACTCAATAGAATGTCAAGTGATATCTTTGTGTATTGTTACCAGCAGGGATATCAACAGAAGACTACCAACAGCCTATAATCATTGCTGGCTTTATTATCTACAAAATGTCATGTGTGCATATGGCATTTCACAAAACATCACAGTGAAAATAAGGCTCCTGCCTCAAATAACTTAGAGTTTATTTAGACAAATAACTAAAGAATAGGGAGGCAAAACTTAAGAGAAAGTCGTGCTGTTGTTGAGAAAAGAATATGATTGATCTAAGTGGTAAAGGCAGGATAATAAGTCCCATTACTATTTCCACGGCTGTGTAGCTTGATTCTGTTATTTGAATTACAAACAGCAGCCATAATCCTGGTTGATTTTTTCAAAACACTGCTCCCTGTTGGTCATGGAGAAAACAGATCAGAGCATATCCATCAGCAAATACACTGTTAGAAATGCCAAGCAATATAAAGGCGACATCCCACCAATAGTTGCTAGTGACATCTTATAATATTTTATTATTTAAAGAAAATTGACCCTTTCCCCCCAAAAAAACCATGGAAACTATATTGTATTTAGCCTAACAGTGAATTTCTAAGTCTATGTAACTTAAAACATCTAACGTAGAATGTTTATAATGAGGGTTGCAAACTAAAATGTTTATAAGGAAAACAATAAAAAAATGAAGCAGGTAGGATATGTGTGTATTGGAGAAGGCGGTGATGGAGCATGTGACAAACGTGCTCCATATTCTTCACCTAAAAAGGGCAGATATCTCTCAAAAAGAGCAGGTTGATATCACAAGGAAGTGCAGACGCAACGCTGTCAAACCTTCCAGTTATCTGAAAGAAGCCAGAAATCCAAAATGTTTATGTGCAATTTCCTAAGGTTTAACTTGTTGCTCAATTAAAATAAAATAATCATTCATTCTCAGCAAATTAACACAGGAACAGAAAACCAAATGCCACATGTTCTCACTCATAAGTGGGAGTTCAGCAATGAGAACATATGGGCACAGGGAGGGGAACATCAGACACCAGGACCTGTTGGTGGGTGGGGGGCAAGGGGTGGGATAGCATTAGGAGAAATACCTGATGTAGATGACAGATTGATGGGTGCAGCCAACAACCATGGCATGTGTGTACCTATGTAACAAACCGGCACATTCTGCACATGTACCCCAGAACATAAAGTATAATTTAAAAGAAAGAAAAATACTAGAATTGTGTACCACGCACAATTATTGCAACTAAAATTAAATTCATAAAGATATGAGGAAGGGGGGATGCCCAAGATGGCCAAATAGGAACAGCTCCAGCCTCCAGTTCCCATCATGAGTGACACAGAAGAAAGGTGATTTCTGCACTTTCAACTGAGTTTTGAAGACAGCAGTGGTTCTCCCAGCATGGAGGTTGAGATCTGAGAACGGACAGACTGCATGCTCAAGTGGGTCCCTGACCCCTGAGTAGCCTAACTGGAAGATATCCCCAGGTGCAGACTGACACCTTACACCTCACACGGCTGGGTACACCTCTGAGATGAAGCTTCCAGAGCAAGAATCAGACATCAACACTTGCTGTTCAGCAATATTCTATCTTCTGCAGCGTCTGCTGCTGCTACCCAGGCAAACAGGGTCTGGAGTGGACCTCAAGAAAACTCCAATAGACCTGCAGCTGAGGGTCCTGACTGTTAGAAGGAAAACTAACAAACAGAAAGGACACCCACACCAAAACCCCATGAGTACGTCACCATCATCAAAGACCTAAGGCACATAAAACCACAAAGATAGGGAAAAAGCAGTGCAGAAAAGCTGGAAATTCAAAAAATCAGAGCGCATCTCCCCCTCCAAAGGAACACAGCTCATCGCCAGTAATGGAACAAAGCTGGATGGAGAATGACTTGGACAAGCTGAGAGAAGAAGGCTTCAATCAAACTTCTCAGAGCTAAAGGAGGAACTACGTGCCCAGGGCAAAGAAACTAAAAACCTTGAAAAAAGAATGGAAGAATAGATAACTAGAATAACCAATGCAGAGAAGTCCATAAACGAACTGACAGAAATGAAAACCATGAAACAAAAACTAAGTGACAAATGCACAAGCTTCAGTAACCAAATCGATCAACTGGAAGAAAGAGTATCAGTGATTGAAGATCAAATGAATGAAATGAAGCAAGAAGAGAAGTTTAGAGAAAAAATAGTAAAAAGAAATGAACAAAGCCTCCAAGAAATATGGGATTATGTGAAAAGATCAAATCTACGTCTGATTGGTGTGCCTGAAAGTGACAGGGAGAATGGATCCAAGTTGGAAAACACTCTGCAGGATATTACCCAGGAGAACTTCCCCAACATAGCAAGGCAGGCCAACATTCAAATTCAGGAGAGACAGAGAATGCCATAAGGATACTCCTTGAGAAGAGCAACTCCAAGACACATAATTGTCAGACTCACCAAAGTTAAAATGAAGGAAAAAATGTTAAGGGCAGCCAGAGATAAAGGTTGTGTTATACACAAAGGGAAGCCCATCAGACTAACAGCAGATCTCTGGGCAGAAACTCTACAAGTCAGAAGAGAGTGGGGGCCAATATTCAACATTCTTAAAGAAAAGAATTTTCAACCCAGAATTTCATATCCAGCCACACTAAGTTTCATAAGTGAAGGAGAAATAAAATCCTTTACAGATAGGCAAATGCTTAGAGATTTTGTCACCACCAGGCCTGCCTTACAAGAGACCCTGAAGGAAGCACTCAACATGGAAAGGAACAACCGGTACCAGCCATTGCAAAAACATGCCAAAATGTAAAGACCATAGAGGCTAGGAAGAAACTGCATCAACTAACGAGCAAAATAACCAGTTAATATCATAATGGCAGGATCAAGTTCACACATAACAATATTAACCTTAAATGTAAATGGACTAAATGCTCCAATTAAAAGACACAGACTGGCAAACTGGATAAAGAGTCAAGACCCATCAGTCTGCTGTATTCAGGAGACCCATCTCACATGCAGAGACATACATAGGTTCAAAATAAAGGGATGGAGGAAGATCTACCAAGCAAATGGAGAACAAAAAAAAGCAGGGGTTGCAATCCTAGTCTCTGATAAAACAGACTTTAAACCATCAAAGATCAAAAGAGACAAAGAAGGCCATTACATAATGGTAAAGGGATCAATTCAACAGGAAGAGCTAACTATCCTAAATACATATGCACCCAATACAGGAGCACCCGGATTCATAAAGCAAGTCCTTAGAGACTTATAAAGAGACTTAGACTCCCATACAATAATAATGGGAGACTTCAACACCCCACTGTCAACATTAGACAGATCAACAAGACAGAAAGTTAACAAGGATATCCAGGAATTGAACTCATCTCTGCAGCAAGCAGACCTAATAGACATCTACAGAACTCTCCACCCCAAATCAACAGAATATTCATTCTTCTCAGCACCACATTGCACTTATTCCAAAATTGACCACATAATTGGAAGTAAAGCACTCCTCAGCAAATGTACAAGAACAGAAATTATAACAAACTGTCTCTCAGACCACAGTGCAATCAAACTAGAACTCAGGACTAAGAAATTCAATCAAAACCACTCAACTACATGGAAACTGAACAACCTGCTCCTGAATGACTACTGGGTACATAACGAAATGAAGGCAGAAATAAAGATGTTCTTTGAAACCAATGAGAACAAAGATACAACATACCAAGAATCTCTGGGACACATTTAAAGCAGTGTGTAGAGGGAAATTTATAACACTAAATGCCCACAAGAGAAAGCAGGAAAGACCTAAAATTGACACCTAACATCACAATTAAAAGAACTAGAGAAGCAAGAGCAAACACATTCAAAAGCTAGCAGAAGGCAAGAAATAACTAAGATCAGAGCAGAACTGAAGGAGATAGAGACACAAAAAAAACCCTTCAAAAAATCAATGAATCCAGGAGCTGATTTTTTTAAAAGATCAACAAAATTGATAGACCGCTAGCAAGACTAATAAAGAAGAAAAGAGAGAAGAATCAAATAGATGCAATAAAAAATGATAAAGGGGATATCACCACCGACCCCACAAAAATACCAACTACCATCAAAGAATACTATAAACACCTGTACACACATAAACTAGAAAACCTAGAAGAAAAGGATAAATTCCTGGACACATACATTCTCCCAAGACTAAACCAGGAAGAAGTTGAATCCCTGAATAGACCAATAGCAGGCTCTGAAATTGAGGCAATAATTAATAGCCTACCAACCAAAAAAAGTCCAGGGCCAGACGAATTCACAGCCAAATTCTACCAGAGGAACAAGGAGGATCTGGTACCATTCCTTCTGAAACTATTCCAATCAATAGAAAAAGAGGGAATCCTCCCTAACTTATTTTATGAGGCCAACATTATCCTGATACCAAAGCCTGGCAGAGACACAACAAAAAAAGAGAATTTTAGACCAATATCCCTGAGGAACATTGATGCAAAAATCCTCAATAAAATATTGGCAAACCAAATCCAGCAGCACATCAAAAAGTTTATTCACCATGATCAAGTGGGCTTCATCCCTGGGATACAAGGCTGGTTCAACATACTTAAATCGATAAACACAATCCAACATATAAACAGAACCAAAGACAAAAACCACATGATTATCTCAATAGATGCAGAAAAGGCCTTTGACAAAATTCAACAGCCCTTCATGCTAAAAACTCTCAATAAATTCGGTATTGATGGAACATATCTCAAAATAATAAGAGCTATTTATGACAAACCCACAGCCAATATCATACTGAATGGGCAAAAACTGGAAGCATTCCCTTTGAAAACTAGCACAAGACAGGCATGCCCTCTCTCACCACTCCTGTTCAACATAGTGGTGGAAGTTCTGGCTAGGGCAATCAAGAGAAAGAAATAAAGGGTATTCACATAGGAAAAGAAGAAGTCAAATTGTCCCCGTTTACAGATGACATGATTGTATGTTTAGAAAACCCCATCATCTCAACCCAAAATCTCCTTAAGCTGATAAGCAACTTCAGTAAAGTCTCAGGATACAAAATCAATGTGCAAAAATCACAAGCATTCTTATACACCAATAACAGACAAACAGCCAAATCATGAATGAACTCCCATTCACAACTGCTTCAAAGAGAATAGAATACCTAGGAATCCAACTTACAAGGGATGTGAAGGGGCCTCTTCAAGGAGAACTACAAACCACTGCTCAGTGAAATAAAAGAGGACACAAACAAATGGAAGAACATACCATGCTCATGGATAGGAAGAATCAATATCATGAAAATGACCATACTGCCCAAGGTAATTTATAGATTCAATGCCATTCCCATTAAGCTACCAATGAGTTTCTTCACAGAATTGGAAAAAACTGCTTTAAAGTTCATATGGAACTAAAACAGAGCCCACATTGCCAAGACAATCCTAAGCCAAAAGAACAAAGCTGGAAGCATCATGCTACCTGACCAAGGCTACAGTAACCAAAACAGCATGGTACTGGTACCAAAACAGAGATACAGACCAATGGAACAGAACAGAGCCCTCAGAAATAATACCACACATCTACAGCCATCTGATCTTTGACAAACCTGACAAAAACAAGAAATTGGAAAAGGACTCCCTAATTAATAAATGGTACTGGGAAAATTGGCTAGCCATAAGTAGAAACCTGAAACTGGAACCTTTCCTTACTCCTTATATGAAAATTAATTCAAGATGGATTAGAGACTTAAATGTTAGACCTAAAACCATAAAAACCCTAGAAGAAAACCTAGGGAATACCATTCAGGACATAGGTATGGGCAAGGACTTCATGTCTAAAACACCAAAAGCAATGGCAACAAAAGCCAAAATTGACAAATGGGATCTAATTAAACTAAACAGCTTCAGCACAGCAAAAGAAACCACCATCAGAGTGAACAGGCAACCTACAGAATGGGAGAAAATTTTTGCAATTTACTCATCTGACAAAGGGCTAATATCCAGAATCTACAAACTGAAACAATTTACAAGAAAAAAACAAACAACCCCATCAAAAAGTGGGCAAAGGATATGAACAGACACTTCTCAAAAGAAGACATTTATACAGCCAACAGACACATGAAAAAATTCTCATCATCACTCACCATCAGAGAAATGCAAATCAAAACCACAATGAGATATCATCTCACACCAGTCAGAATGGCAATCATTAAAAAGTCAGGAAACAATAGGTGCTGGAGAGGATGTGGAGAAACAGGAACACTTTTACACTGTTGGTGGGACTGTAAGCCAGTTCAACCATTGTGGAAAACAGTGTGGTGATTTCTCAAGGATCTAGAACTAGAAATACCATTTGACCCAGCCATCCCATTACTGAGTATATATCCAAAGGATTATAAATCATGCTACTGTAAAGACACATGCACACGTATGTTTATTGCAGCACTATTCACAATAGCAAAGACTTGGAATCAACCCAAATGTCCATTAGTGACAGACCGGATTAAGAAAATGTGACACATATACACCATGGAATACTATGCAGCCATAAAAAAGGATGAGTTCGTGTCCTTTGTAGGGACATGGATGCAGCTGGAAACCATCATTCTCAGCAAACTATCGCAAGAAGAGAAGACCAAACACCGCATGTTCTCACTCATAGACGGGAAATGAACAATGAGATCACTTGGACACAGGAAGGGGAACATCATACACTGGGGCCTACTGTGGGGAGGGGAGAGGGGGAGGGATAGCATTAGGAGATATACCTAATGTAAATGACGAGTTAATGGGTGCAGCACACCAACATGGCACATGTATACATATGTAACAAACCTGCATGTTGTGCACATGTACCCTAGAACTTAAAGAATAATAATAAAAAAATTTAAAAAGTAACTTTAAACACCAATTAAATGAAATGTTATTTCCCCTAAAAGAATTACATTGTTCTCATTACTAAACCTGATAAACAAAAAAATTATTGTTATTAATATTCCTAAATTTGTCAGTAAAAGCTTTTGTTTTATAAGTACCTTAAAAAAATAATAATATGAGGAAAGCCTAAGTAGCCAATTCCCAGTGCAAAGCATTGAAAGCAAATGCTCATCAAATAGCTTTTTCACATCAGGAAACAACATGGTGGTAATTTGGGAATTTTAACATGTCCAATAATGTCCTTATTTTGCAATCACACTAGATACTTTGGCTAGATTCAAAATAAATTTGCTAGGCTGGGTGTGGTGGCTCACGCCTGTAATCCCAGCACTTTGGGAGGCCGAGGCGGGTGGATCACGAGGTCAGGAGATCGAGACCATTCTGGCTAACACGGTGAAACTCTGTCTCTACTAAAAATACAAAAAATTAGCCGGGCGTGGTGGCGGGCGCCTGTAGTCCCAGCTACTCGGGAGGCTGAGGCAGGAGAATGGTGTGCACCCGGGAGGTGGAGCTTGCAGTGAGCCAAGATCGCACCACTGCACTCCAGTGTGGGAGACACAGCGAGACTCCGTCTCAAAAAAAAAAAAAAAAAAAGAAAGAAACAAAATAAATTTGCTTCAAAAAGAGACATGGCTTCTTTCTCAAATATCTATTGTTTCTAAGGAGAAACACTATAAGACGAATTATTTCTTTCTTGTAAAATACCTTTTTTCTCTAGGAAAGATTTACAAATTTTCACATTGTTAGAATTCAGAAACATCAGCAGTATATCTAGTTGAATAATTTTATTTTTCCTGTTGAGTCTTCCTTGGGCCTTTTTAACTAACCTTTATTCACTTGAAGGAAATACTCGTCTAGTATTTTACTGATTAATTCTTCCCTTTCGTTGTCTGTTTTCTTTTTTTGAAATGCATATCATTAAGGTGCTAAATCTCAATGTTGTTCTCATACTCACTATCTCTTTGTCTGTTTGCTTTTTTTCTAGCAGAATTTTCTGATCATAGCACTTCCAAAACCAAGTCAATTTTGCCATACTCATTTTATTTTTCAGTAAATCCATTTTTAAAATATGAAAATAATACTTTTAAATTTTAAAAAACTCTTTTACTGTTCATGGATTATTTCTTTTCCATTGCCTCTATTCTTTTACAAAATGCAGCACTTAGATAAGTCTAAAGATATTAATAAAAATACCCATTTACTGCACATCAGCCTGGGCAACATGGTGAGACCATGTCCCTATATGTGTGTGTGAGTGTGTGTGTGTGTGTGTGTGTGTGTGTAATCTCCACTTACTCTGTTTTCAGCACCCTGAATTATCTCTGCTTTCTTGTGGGTCTCTTGTTCCTTATAGTCATCTTGATATTTCTCTTTTAGGCTGTGGGCAATTATTGGTTTACCATTCTCATTTATAAGCAAAGGGCAATGCATAAATGTTCATATTTGTGCAGGTTTCCCTGCATTGTTTCATTAAGCAACTTTACTAAGTCTTGCCTCCAAATGGGAGTCTTGACCACAAGCTCTGTGTAAGTACAGGCATGTGTCAAATCAAAGGCTTCCCCGTAGTGTGAGTCGGCAGAGAGCTGAGTTGACAGGCAGGGATGGGATACACACACACACACACACACACACACACACACACACACACACAAAAAAGGCCTAAGTAGTAAATTGAACTTTAGGAAAGGACTATTTAGTGTTTTCTACACCTGGGAGTTGCTGCTCTCCCTTTCTTTCCTCCGTGTCTGTGGTGGAGACACAGAATTTCTCCTGCTTTTCTCTGGCTTTAATGGCCACACAAGGGGCCATCCCAAGGCAAATTAACAATGTCTTTCGATATCAATCCTTGAAATTATTCTTGGAGGATAGATACAACAGAAAAAGTGGGAGAGGTAAAAGTACAAGCAGAAAAGGGACCCAATTAGCCCAGTATCAAGTGTATCTTTTTAATTAAACATCCTATTGATAATGTAGACCCTAATTTGTCCTTGGAATTTTTTTTCTTTTCACTGAATCTGGTGTATTACATGGATTTTCTCCAGACATCTTTTTATTTCTGATGGTCTAGGCTAAAGTTTTCTTTCCTGGTTTTTCATTACCCTGATTCTGCAATTTCCAAAAAGTACTCCTAAGATTTTATCACAATTGGCACTCCGTCTTGTATTTCGGAATCTTTATATTTTCATTTATTCTCTGAAACATCTTTAGATGTTTTAGGTGGAAGGGGAAGAAAATCTTTAGGCATAGGCCACCACCTTAAACCAGAAGTTGTTGAGCATCTTTGTCACTTCCCACTGTTTACATGTGTGTACTCACCATGACAAAATCAAATTGAATATACCTTGAAAATGGATCCATATTCTACCCACTCATTTCATCTCCACTGCCATCAACCTTAACCAGGAAATAAAACAAAGGCAAAAATAACAATAATAATAAGCAGGCAAAATTCACCCTCTTCCTTTGCAGATCAGGTAACAGAAGAAAAGAGTTTTGAGGGGGAAAAACATTGCTACCTAAGTATTCTATACAAGATCAAGTTATCTTTCACGTAGGGAAAGCAAAAAGAGTATAACCTAAACTATGCAGAACTCAAACAATTAGAATTCAAAAGCAAAGGAATATGTCATCTACTCATCCTTGTAAAAATATTTAAAACTACTTCCACATTTATTTCAATTACTAAGAAATACGTAGAAGTTGTACAAATTGTACAATACATAAAAATACATTAAAGGATGAAAGACAGTAAAATAAATTGAAACAACCTAAATATCCAAAAGAAATTGCCTAAAAGGATTGGATAAACAAAGTCTATACTACACTGTGCTATCCATTACTATCAAATACCATTCAGTCATTTGAAGTTTTAGATGTATATTTATTGTTATGAAAGGGTTTTTTAAAAAAATTACAAGGCACCATGTGTCTAATGATCCTTTTTCACATAAACATACACACACGTATATACACACACTCACTCACACACTTATACACACATATGAATACCTATATAGAGAATGTGAAAGATAGACAGTATGACAGAAAGATGAGGAGCAGAGAAGCAAAAATAAAAGTCAAATAAGGGATCCCTCCTAAGATAGAATGGAGAAAATCCTGTGAAAAGAGAGAAAGCCAAGACAAGAGAGAGACTGGCCCACCCAGAGACATACACAGAATGAGGGGCACAGGTTGAGTTATACCCACAAAGATTCCTAAGGACAGAGAAAAGTCTGAAAGGATGTATATTAAAAGATTAATTGTGACTGAGTCTCACTAGAGAGATTATAAGTAATTTCCACTATACGTCTGTGTTCCCTGACTTTTCACAATGAGATGTACAACTTTAGTAATCTGAAATAATAAAATATAAAGCTACTTACCAAAAAAAAATCACTGGAACTCAGAGAATGACATGGACACACTCCAAACATGGAAATAAACAAATAAAATCCTCACATTCTAATATGCTAAAATTTAATGAAAACTTCAATTGTTCTTTAAAGTCCTAGAAGTTTTAGACTCTAGTTAATAATGTACCTTAGTGTAGTTATGAGGAAAAACATGAAGCCTGTGTTGCAAGTGCTTTTTAATTTATTCTGTAAGACCCAGTGTATGCCAACAAAAAAGTATATTTCTGATTCAGAATATCATTTCCATATGAAAACAGCACATACATATTTGCATTTCATCTTTTCGTTAAATCTGAGAACTTCAAAGCCTTGAAGCAATTTTCAGCATGTCTAAGTAGGAACAAAGGTAATCACCATTGTGTCACCCAGAATCAGATAGAGAAGAAAGTTTTTCAGAGAGAAACAGAATTCTTCATCAGAATTATATATTTCTTAAAAGTAGCTTCAGAGACAGATCTCAATGTAAGGAAAAGATTGAAATGGCATGCAATTTTTGCGTTAGAAAAGATCATAAAACATACAACTTCAGCAAAGCATAAAATGTCATTCTATGTGCCCCACAAGTATTCACCAAATTATGATTTTTAATTCCTTTACACACTGCAGGGAATTCATAAGTCCACAAAGCAAAGCGAATCTTTTTTTTTTTTTCAACATAAAAAGGATTGGTATAGAATAAGTTTTGTTTCTGTGTTTAAAAATGAATAACTTTTAATTCACTAGAGAAACTGGAAATCAACTTACAGAAAAAAAGTAATAATTTTCTGCTTAAACTTTATTGCAGATAAACATAGCTGTTTGAGTTAAAATAATAATAATAAATGTCAAATTTCTCAATATTAGACAAAAATAATGCTTAGAATGATACAGATTAGAGTTTTCATTTTTACCAAAACTTTTAGTAAGCCTCATTTAGAATCATATTACACTAAATATGTTCATTCCAAACACGAGTGGAATAATTCTGAGTCACTCGAATTTTGTTACTAATTATTATTTACAGGAACCAGAATAATATTCTTAAAATACATCATTCACAGCATTGCTACTTGCTCAAAATGATTCTGTGGTATTTCATTGCATTCAAAATAAAATTCTGAAATTAAGGGCCTCCCGTGATTTTTCCAAATAGTTGTCCACAATTCCTTATCTTTATTCATGAGATTCATTCACAGTAATCTTTTTTTTTTTTTTTTTTTTGCCATTCACGCATTTTTATTGCCATGTAAGTTTAACTATAATATAATCAAGTAGATATCTGATGTTAAAATACAAATTAACTGTGTACTCAGAAAGAGAGCTGTACAAAATACACAGCAATCTCCAGGCCTCGCTATCAGAGAGTCTGACTTAGCAAATCAAGAGTAGGGCCCAGGCCCATGCATCCAAAATTTCAAAAGTTCCTCAGAAAATCCTGATGCAGCAGGTTGATTAAAGGAATTTGGAAACTGTTCTAGATCATCGCCCTGATTACATCATCTCATGTTGTCATATTATACTTCACAGTTTTCAGAGTGCTTCATATAAATTAACCTACTTGATTTATGTCTCATTCAATCCAAGGGTCTTTGCACTGCCACTTTTTAGCATATTCTTTTTCTCCTTTGAACTCCACTTATTTAATAAACAAACTACTTTGGCACGATTGTATGTAGAGCCCTGAACAACTCTGTGAATGTCCTGATGTACATGTGTATTCTCTCCCTAACTCCACAAGGTAGAGATGTTGTCTTGCATCCCTCTGGTTCTTTTTCCTCTCCTGTCCACTCATCACCATGTGGTCATACCTGCTTCCACATCCAGACCACTCCTTCCCTTCACCAGCCCTCTTTCATTCTCCAACAGAAAACCTCCCACTCAACCCTTTCCAATTCTGGAGCTCCCAAATCTAGCACCAATATTCCCCTACCTCCTTAATGACTGCAGGATGCTCCTCCCATCCCCATGCTTAAATAAAAACAGAGGTCTCTTAGGATATGGCTTTTCTTACAACTCTTCTGAATGGAAGCTTCCCTGACCCATGTACACTAGGGAAAGGAGATGGGATATGCATTTTCTTGGCTTCCCATGGGCACTTCCAAATCAATTCACTCCACCCAACTATGAAAGGAACACACTCCTCCTTTGATTGCCATATTGTCAAACTATATTAACTTCTTCCCTTTCCAGTGGGGTCATTTCAAATGTTTGTTTGTTTGTTTTAACTTTTAAGTTCAGAGGTACATGTGCAGGTTTGTTATATAGGTAAACTTGTGTCACAGGGGATTTTTGTACAGATTATTTCATCACCCACGTATTAAGCCTAGTACCAATTAGTTATTTTTCCTGATCTTCTCCCTCCTCCCACCCTCAACCCTCCAATAAGCCGCAGTGGGTGTTGTTCCCCTCTATGTGTCCATGTGTTCTCATCATTTAGCTCCCACTTATAACTGAGAATATGCAGTATTTGGTTTTCTGTTCCTGGATTAGTTTGCTGAAAATAATGGCCTCCAGCTCCATCCATGTCCCTGCAAAGAACAGGATCTTGTTCTTTTTTATGGCTGCATAGTACTCTGTGGTAGATATGTACCATGTTGTCTTTATCCAGTGTATCACTGATGGACATATAGGTTGATTCCATGTCTTTGCTATTGTGAATCATGCTGCAATGAACATATATGTGCATGTGGTTTTATAATAGAATTATTTATATGCCTTTCAGTATACACCCAGTAATGGGATTGCCAAATCGAATGGTATTTCTGTTTTTAGGTCTTTGAGGAATTACCACACTGTCTTCCACAATGGTTGGACTAACTTACACTCCCACTGAGAGTGTACAAGTGTTGCTTGTCTCCACAACCTCGCTAGCATCATTATTTTTGGCTTATTAACAATAGCCATTCTGACTGGTGTGAAATGGTATTTCATTGTGGTTTTGATTTGCATTTTTCAAATGATTAGTGATGCTGAGCTTTTTTTCATATGATTGTTGACTGCATATGTCTTTTTTTTAAAGTGTCTGTTCATGTCCTTTGCCCACTTTTTAGTGGGGTTGTTTGGTTTTTTCACGTAAATTTATTTAAGTTCCTTATAGATGCTGGATATTTGACCTTTGTTGAATGCATAATTTGCAAAAATGTTTTCCCATTCTGTAAGTTGCCTGCTCCCTCAGTCAATAATTTCCTTTGCCATGCAGTAGCTCTTAAGTTTAATTAGGTCCCATTTGTTAATTTTTGCTTTTGTTGCAGTTGCCTTTGGTGTCTTTGTCATGAAATATTTGCCTATGCATTGACTAGGTTATCTTCCAGGATTGTTATAGTTTGCGATTTTTACCTTTAAGTCTTTAATCCATCTTGAGTTAATTTTTGCATATGGTATAAGAAAGGGTTCCAGTTTCAATATCCTGCATATAGCTAGCCTGTTATCCCACCACCATTTATCCAATAGGGAATCCTTTCTCCATTGCTGGTTTTTGTCAGTTTTGTTGAAGATCAGATAGTTATAGGTGTGCAGCCTGATCATTTCTGGACTCTCAATTCTGTTCCATTGGGCTATGTGTCTATTTTTGTACCAGTACCATGCTGTTTTGGTTACTGTAGCCCTGTAATATAGTTGGGGGTCAGGTAGGGTAATGGCTCCAGCTTTGTTCTTTTTGCTTAGGATTGCCTTGGCTATTCAGGAATTTTGTTTGTTTGTTTGTTCCGTGTGAATTTTAAAATAGCTTTTTCTAGTTCTATGAAAAATCCCAATGGTAGTTTAATAGAAGTAACATTGAATCTGTTAATTGCTTTGGACAGTATGGCCATTTTTATGACATCGATTTTTCCTATACAGGAGCATGGAATGTTTTTCCATTTGTTTGTGTCATCTCTGATTTTCTTGAGCAGTGGTTTGTAGTTCTCCCCATAGAGGTCTTTCACCTCCCTATTTAGGTATATTTCTAGATATTTTATTCTTTTTGTGGCAATTGTGAGTGGGATTGTGTTCCTAATTTGGCTCTTGGCTTGGCTGTTGTTGGTATATAGGAATGCTAGTAATTTTTGGTCATTGGTTTTGTATCCTGAAAGTTTGCTGAAGTTGTTATCAGCTGAAGAAAATTTGGGGCTGAGATGATGGAATTTTCTAATATAGGATCATGTCATCTGCAAACAGGGATAGTTTGACTTCCTGTCTTCCTATTTGGGTGCCCTTTATTTCTTTCTCTTGCCCAATTGCCTTGGCCAGGGCTTCCAATACTATGTTGAATAACAGTGGAGAGGGCATCCTTGTTTTTTGCTGGTTTTCAAGGGAAATGAGTCCAACTTTTGACCATTCAGTATGATGTTGACTGTGGGTTTGTCATAGATGGCTCTTATTATTGTGAGGTATGTTCCTTCAATACATAGTTTACTGAAAGCTTTTAACATGAAGCGGTGTTGAATTTTATCAAAAGCCTTTGTACATCTATTGAGTTAATCATGTGGTTTTTGTCTTTAGTTCTGTTTAGTGACTAATCACATTCATTGACTTGCATATGTTGAACCAACCTTGCATCCCAGGGATAAAGCCTGCTTCACCATGGTGGATAGGCTTTTTGATGTGCTGCTGGATTCAGTTTGTCAGCATTTTGTTGAGAATTTTTGCATGATGTTCATCAAAGATATTGGCCTGAAGTTTTCTTTTTATGTTGTGTCTCTGTCAGGTTTTGGTATCCAAATAATGCTTGCCTCATAGAATGACTTAGGGAGGATTCCATGCTCCTAAATTTTTTGGAATAGTTTCAGTAGGAATGGTACCAACTCTTCTTTGTACATCTGTTAGAATTTAGCTGGGAATCTGTCTGATCTTGGGCCTTTTTTTTGGTCTTTTTTTTTTTTGGTTGGTATGCTATTTATTACTGCCTCAATTTCAGAGTTCATTGTTGGTCTATTCAGGGATTCAGTTTCCTCCTGGTTTAGTCTTAGCAGGGCATATGTGTCCAGAAATTTATTTATTTCTTCTAGGTTTTCTTGTTTATGTTCATAATATTCTCTTATTTTTGTTTGTAATTTGTGGGGTCAGTGGTAATATCTCCCTTGTCATTTCTGATTGTGTTTATTTTAGTCTTCTCCCTTTTTTTGTTATTAGTCTAGTTTGCAGTCTATCTAATTATTTTTTCAAAAACCAGCTCCTGGATTTGCTGATCTTTCCAGTGGATTTTTGTGTCTCTATCTCCTTAAGTTCAGCTGTGATTTTGGCTATTTCTTGTCTTCTGCTTGCTTTGAGATTTGTTTGCTCTTGATGCTCTAATTCTTTTAGTTGTGATGTTAGATTGTTAAATTGAGATCTTTCTGACATATTGATGTGGGCACTTAGTGCTATAAATTTCCTGCTTAACACTGCTTTAGGATTCTGGTATGCTGTGTCTTTACTCTCATTGGTTTCAAAGAACTTCTTGATTTATGCTTTAACTTTGTTTTTTACCCAGAAGCCATTCAGGAGCAGGTTATTCCATTTCCATGTAATTGTATGGTTTCGAGTGAATTTTTAGTGTTGATTTCTAATTTGGTTGCACTGTGTGGTCCAATAGGCTGTTTGTTATGATCTCAGTTCTTTTGCATTTGCTGAGGAATGTTCTACTTCTGATTATGTGATCAATTTTTTTTTTTTTTTTTTTTTTTTGAGAAGGAGTCTCACTTAGCCACCCAAGCTGGAGTGCAGTGGTGCAATCTCAGTTCACTGCAACCTCCACCCACTGGGTTCAAGCAATTCTCTGCCTCAGCCTCCCAAGTAGCTGGGACTACAGGTACATGCCACCATGCCCAGCTAATTTTTTTTTCTATTTTTAGTAGAGATGGGGTTTCACCATGTTGGCCAGGATGGTCTCAATCTCTTGATCTTGTGATCCACCCACCCCGGCCTCCCAAAGTGCTGGGATGGCAGGTGTAAGCCACCACACCTGGCCATATGTGATCAACTTTAGAGTATGTGCCATGTGGCAATAAGAAGAACGCATATTCTGTTGTTTGGGGGTGGAGAATTCTATACATATCTATCAGGTCCATTTGATCCAGGGCCAAGTTCAGGTCCTGAATATCTTTGTTAATTTTCTGTCTTGATGATCTGTCTAATATTGTCAGTGGGGTGTTAAAGCCTCCCACTATTATTGTGCGGAGTCTAAGTCTCTCTGAAGGACTGTAAGGACTTGCTTTAGTCCTACTAGTTGCTACTGTATTGGGTGCATATATATTTAGGATAGTTGGAGCTTCTTGTTGAATTGAATATTTTACCATTATATAATGTCCTCCTTTGTATTTTTTTATGTTTGTTGGTTTAAAGTCTGTTTTTGTTTTTGTTTTTTCAGAAACTAGGGTTGCAACCCCTGCTTTATTTCTGCTTTTCATTTGCTTTGTAGATTTCTCTCCAACCCTTTATTTTGAGCCCATATGTGTCACTGCATGTGAGGTGAGTCTCTTGAAGACAGCATACCAATGGGTCTTGGTTCTTTATCCAGACATTTGGCCCATTTACATTTAAGGTTAGTATTGATATGTGTGGATTTGATCCTATCATCATTATGTTAGCTGGTCATTTTGCAGACTTGTTTATTTGGTTGCTTTACAGTGTCACTGGTCTGTATACTTCAGTATGTTTTTCTAAAGGTTGGTAATGGTCTTTCCTTTCCATATTTAGTGCTTCCTTCAGAAGCTCTTACAAGGCAGGTCTGGTAGTAACAAATTCCCTCAGCATTTTTTTTTTCTGAAAAAGATCGTATCTATGCTTCACTTATGAAGCTTAGTTTGCCTAAATATGAAATTCTAGGTTGGAATTTCTGTGCTTTAAAAATGTTGAATATTGGCCCCCAGTTTCTTCTAGATTGTAGGGTTTCAGTTGAGAGGTTCACTGTTACTCTGATGGGCTTCCCTTTGTAGATGACCTTGCCTTTCTCTCTAGTTGTCTTTAACATTTTTTCTTTCATTTCAGCCTTGGAGAATCTGATGATTACGTGTTTTGGGGATGACCTTCTTGTGAAGTATCTTACAGGCGTTCTCTGCATTTCCTGAATTTGAATGTTGGTCTCTGTAGCTAGGTTGAAGTTTTCATGGATGATAAACTAAAATATGTTTTCCAAGTTGGCTCCTTTCTCCCCATCTCTTTCAGAGACACCAATTAGTCATAGATTTAGTCTCTTTACATAATTCCTTATTTCTCAGAGGTTGTGTTCATTCCTTTAGATTCTTTTTTCTCTATTGTTGTCTGACTGTTTTATTTCAGAAAGCCAGTTTTTAAACTCTGATATTCTTTCCTCTGTTTGGTCTATTGTCCTATTAATACTTGTGATTGCATAATGAAATTCTTGTAGTGTGTTTTTCAGCTCTATTTGATTGGTTACATTCTTTTCCACACTGGCTATTTTGTCTCTCAGCTCCTGCATTATTTTATCATGATTTTTTAGCTTCCTTGCATTGGATTTCAACATCCTCCTGTAGCTCAATGATCTTCATTCCTGTCCATATTCTGAAATCTATTTCTGTCATTTTAGCCATCTCATCAAGTTCAGAACCCTTGCTGAAGAGGTGATATGATCATTTAGAGGACAAAAGGCACTCTGGCTCCTTGAGTTTTCAGCATTTTTGAACTGATTATTTCTCATCTTTGTAGGCTTATCTACCTACAATCTTTGAGGTTGCTGACCTTCAGATTTTTTTTCTTTTATCCTATTTGATGACCTTGAGGTCATCAAACCAGCCAACTGGTTTCATTTCTGGGAGATTTTAGGGGGCCAGCACTGAGCTTCCAACTCCTGGCCTGCCTGCTATAACTCTGTGGGACTTGTATTGGGCCCTGACTTTGTTCCCTGATCCTCCAGGTATGGAACCCACTGCTGTTGAGGGCTGAGGTGTGGCAGGTGTGACAGAGGGTTAGTGGGTGCTGGCTTGCCTGCCTCTCTGTGGGCATTCACTGTGGTTGTGGAGGCAACACAGCTGGTCAGGGGTCAGGGGGCCCCTGCTGAAGACTGTGTGTGTGGTTATGCTGGAGATGGTGTTGGCAGGGGGGTGGGGTGCTGGCAGATACAGGTCTGGGTGCCTTCTCTGTACCCTGTAAGCAGGAATTATTGCTCAGGGTGTGGGAGGATTCCATGTTCTCTAGCCAGTGTTAGCACAAGGGTAGGGCACTGGCAGGGGCAGGGTTTGCTGGCTCTGTGCCTGCTAAGGTTCTATCTGCAATGGCAGTCAGCAGGGGAAGGGGGTGGGTTTGGACTGCACTCCTCATGATAGGGGGCAAGTAAAGCAAAACCCACCTGTGCAGACATGTGCCATCAAAGTGATGTAGGGAGTTGCCCGTGGACTGGGGGGAAGCTGCAGTATGGGGAGGGAGGGTTCAGGCTGGTATGTGGCTGAAGGGACTGCATTGCTGGAGTTCTCCACTGGTCAGGCATGATCTGCCATCACAGAAGCTATGGTGTGGGCCCATGGGTACCTGAGATTGCCCTGCAAGCAGGCATGGCCAGGCTGGGGTTCCAGGAGAGGCCAGCAGACCAAGGAGTACTCAGGTCAAACCAGCCATGTCTGATGGGCAAGATGGCCTTCCAAATCTCAGGTCCAACAGTTCCCCTAGAGCTAAATTATCTTATGGAAGCGAGTTGAGCCTAGGGAGATTGCTGTCCCTGGCCATGCTCTGCTGCAGATGCTCCTGTGCCAGATCCTTTAGGCTCCACACCAGCTGGTTTGTTGATGTGAAGAATGTAATCCATTCCATCCAAAATAGTTCATCCTTATTTAGACTTTATAAACCATTATGGTATGCTAGGAGGTAACTGCTAAGGAGGCAGCCACAATCTATTTGAAAAACCCAGGTACTGTCTACTTTTCTTCCAGCCATTGATAGATAAAGCCAATTGATGCCTATTAACTACCAAATAAAGCATCCTAAAAGTGACTTTCAGGAGAGGCATAGATGCCTTTCCCACAGGGAGGCACCTTTAGTGTCTCCACCACTTCTCTAAGCAGCCCTTCCTTCCTGATACCTCAATTGTCCATGGTGGTTGAGGGGTCCCCTCCTGTCAAGGTTCCAGAGCCCAGGGTGATAGCAGGTTGCTCCTTGCCAGTACAAGTGACCAATTCTCCCAGAGCTGTTGTGGTCCAAAAATGAGTCCTGGTACACGGTAGCCCCATGCAGAGTGCCCAGCTTTCTTTTCCTACAGCCCAGCTTCTGCATCTTCCACTGTCTACTCTCAGTGCCTTCCTTCTGAAGATCTGTTAATGGCATGCCAGTCATCTCAGTCCCTCCATGGGAGCTGTTCCATTTGTCTGCATTTAGTCAGCCATCTTGCCCTCTCCCCCATAATTTCAAATTTATTTTACATTCATTGCAGATGTTGGCATCTGGATCACCCAAATTACTTCCAGGCTTTATCCAGAAGGACATCAATATTAATGGAGATCCTCATAATCTCTTCAACTGCTCAACTGCCATTACCTTTACCTTCATTCCTCTTGTGTATTCCACTTTCAAGACCATAATGTGAATCTTGTCATCAGTCAGAAACCTCATACCTCTGAAATAAGGTATTCCAACAGCCTACTCCCCGGTATCACTGTCTCAAACAGCAGTGGTCCTCAGGCCTTGACTCTATCACAGACTTTCCGTCTTGACTCATTACTCTTTGGATAATCTCAGACATGCCCATAGATTTAACTTCCTCTTATATTCTGATAACTACTAAATATGTCTTTCTAACCCAGAATTGTCCCCTAAACTATCAGACTGTATAGTTAGCCCTGCTGGAAAACTATTAAAATGCCTCACAAACACTTTAAACTCATAATAAAAGCCCAAATCCAAATATTCTCTTCCAGATTCAAGTCTACTCCTTTCTTTAGATTTCAATTTATTAATGTAACTCTACTGTTATCTACCAAGCAACCAAACACCTGAGAATTACCCTAGCCTCTTCTCACTCCCATGGCCCTGCTGCACAACCTTCCAATTCTGTGTATTTTGCCAACCAAATATCTCTCTAACCTCTTTTTTCTATGATCCCCCTCCCCTGGTTTAGAATTGAGACCTCAATTCTCATCTCATAGTGACAGTAGCTTCCAAACTTAGTGGTTCTGAAAGTTTTACTTTATGTGCATGTTTAAAATGAAGATTTATCAGCCCCCATCCTCAGAAATGTTTTTCAGTTACCTGGAATCTTCATGATTAACAAACTATTTCACTATTTGCAGGAGATTCCAGTACTGGTGATCCATTCAACCACACTTTGGGAAACACTGAGCTGTCTTGTCTCCCTGCCTCTGATTATCCCTTTTCATTCCATTGTCCCGCTGGTCTCAACCTAACCTCCTATTGCATTCAGAGGTCACATCACAGTCCAGTTCCAAATTCTTTCAAGGTACTTATGTTAATCCAGAGTCTTCAGTTGCAAATAGGAGAAACCCAACTCAAATTAGCTTAAAAAATAACCACACACACGAGTTTGTAAAGAAATTATGAGGCAGGAGGATAGAGTTTGTTTTTACATACCAAAAAGAAAGCTCTTAAACACTGTCAAAAAATTATTTTTCCATCTCTTGTTTCCACTTCTCTCTTTAGGTCACTTTGTTCTCTAAAGCAAGCTTTTCCAAAAGGCAATTGACTGGTGACTAAAAATCCTAGCTCACATCCTAACAGCTTCTGACTATCAAAGAAAGAATATTCATCATCAAAATATAATTAGAAAAATTCTAGTCTGGACAATAATCCCATCCTTGGAAAAATCACTATGAGAGGAGCTGGGAAAATGATTGTCCCAGCTCAGAACAGAAGTCTATTCATCCACCAATCCCTGTAGTTGGAAGGATGTCATCCCATTGAATGCCCATGGCTAAAGATACAAGAGGAATAATTCCCTGAAAGGAGGTAAGTATTGCTCTGGGAAGAAAAAAGGGTATTGGACAAGCAAAGCATCAGTTTCTTATTAGACTAAAGTTTTAACTGCTCAATGGAGCATGACAGACCCTTCATAACCTTGTCCTTGCCATTGTCCTAAATGCAACTCTGTGTTCCAGTCATGCTGCTTTAAGAGTTCCTGCTGCTATATCTCCATTGCACCTTATCTGTATCTCCTCTTCAATGCTTACCACATTGAATTCTATTTCTTTGAGGGAAGGAGTAGTGGTATGTTTGACTAGAAAACTACTAGACAGTTTAGGTCTTTCTCATCTTTTCACCTTCAGTGTCTCACAATGCTTGGCATAAAGTAAGTACTCTATAATCAATTAAGAGCTATATACAGATCATACAAATAAGTGTCAAAATGCATAAACACAAGATGCTGAGGTCTCTGATCCAGGCCTCATCACTGGTGACTTAAACTGGAAAAATTATTTCTCCCTTTGGCTGCCAAGCCAGTCAAAATGAATAACTCCTAGATGCTTCTGCTAGAGCTGCAGCTGGAAAAACTATATCCCTGGTATTCCAAAGTAGAAATTTGTTTTTTCATTAAAAACACATCATTATACATAAATCATAATTTCTAAAATAGCTTTCACAGAGTATATTTTGGGCAACTTATATAAAAAATTTTGGTTGTTTTTAACCTAATACACAACATGATTTCTATGAAGGTGAAAGAATGTGCTTTAAATTGCAACTCAACATCATATCTCTGAATACAATTTTCCATAAATTGAAGATTTCCTTCTGAATATGCTCATCTATTTGGTTATGCTTACTGGATTCTCTTAGCATATCAAAATGGTATTTATAATATATATTACTCTTAAGAGGAATATAATCCATTCCAGAACAGTTCTCCCTTTTTTTTTGTTTTTTGTTTTTTATTTTTGAGACAGAGTCACTCTGTCACCCAAGCTGGAGTGCAGTGGCATGATCTCAGCTCACTGCAACCTCTACCACCTGGGTTCAAGTGATTCTCCTAACACAGCCTCCTCAGTAGCTGTGATTACAGGGAGACAGGGTTTCACCATGTTGGCCAGGCTGGTCTCGAACTCCTGACCTCAAGTGATCGCCTGCCTTAGCCTCCCAAAGTGCTGGGATTACAGGTGTGAGGGAAGGTGCCCAGCCAGAACAGTTCATTCTTATTTAGACTTTATAAACCATTATGGTAGGCTAGCAAGTAACTGCAAAGGCAGCCACAATCTATTTGAACAACACAGGTACTGTCTACTTTTATCCTAGCCATTGATAGATACAGCAATTGATGCCTATTAACTACCAAATAAAGCATCCTTAAAGTGACTTTAAGAACATTTCAGGAAGTATTGCTTTCATCATTTATTACTATAATAAGTATTCCTATCTGTATCAGTCAGGGTTCTCCAAAGAAACAGAACACGTAGGATATACATATATAAGGAGATTTATTTTAAAGAATTGGCTCAAGCAATTATGGGGCCTGGCAAGTCCAAAACTCATAGAGCAAGCCAGCAGGGTGGAAACTCAGGCAAATGTTGGCACTGCGGTCTTAAGGTAAAATTTCTTTCTCTTTTTGGATACTTTGGTTTTTACTCTTATGGCCTTCAAAGGACTGAATGAGGCCCATTCACACTATCGAGTGTAACCTCGTTTTTTACAAGTCAACTGACCATAAATATTAACCACATCTACAAAATATCTTCATGGCAATACCTAGACTAATGTTTGATTAAATAAGTGGGTGCTACAGACTAGCCCAGTTAACACATAAAATTAACCCTTACATTGTCAGTAGGACATAAATCTGGAAGGTTTTTAGTATTTAACATTTTGCCCTCTGAGTTATTTATTTTGATGTGTTGTTATTAACAGAATAAATTTATTTTGTCTTAAAAATGTCTCTCTTGCTAAACTATCTTTTACCCTAAGAAACTTCACTTTTTAGTTTTTAGGGACTTTATAACTTCATTGAAAAGGGCAAAAGAATCTATACCAAGTTGTCAGACTGCTAAGTGAGGAGGTGGAAGAGGAGAAAGAGAATATGCCAAAGAGAAGGAAGACAATGAAACCGACTAAGACAAAGAAAGAGGAGTATGAAGAGGACAGGAAGGAGGAATGGGAGGAGGAGAGAGGGGAGAAGAAGAAATTGGATCCTTTAGAGAACAATAAATAATTTCAAAACCTTGTGTTTATAAATAATATCTTGCTTATTTATATACTTACAAATTTATAAAATAAAATATGACATGTACAGTAACTATTAAATTTGGACTTTTATCCAGATGCCTCAGTCATATTCCAAAACCAGAAACGGACTTTATTCACTGTACCATGATTATTATTTGATGGTGGTGATATAAGTGTGAGTGTGTGTGTGTGTTGGGGGTGTTGGGGGTGGAGGCTGTAAGTAAACATTTTTTTTTCATTTGGCCTTTTTTTTCTTTTAAAACCCCACATAGAAACAAGACCAAACCATGTGTTTTTAGATGTACTAAAACAAAACGGATATGCCAACTGAAAACATCAAAATATTATTTAAATCAAAACAAGATTGTTTTATTTGATGTCCATCTTTGATCCTAGATATGTAAACCTGGAAACCTGGATAAGATACAAGCTGTGTGCTTCATTCAAGCTGTGTGCTTCATTCACACTTCTCTACTGATAATCAGGAGGAAAAACTGACCTACTACATTCCTTTATTTAGCAAACAGGTATTGAAGGGACCAGTGTAAGTAGTCACTGTATCAGATGCCACATGGTAGGGAGATACGAGAGAATGTATCTGGGTTCAACAAGCCTATAATATAGGAGTGCAGAATGCATGTAAACAGCTAAGCATTATAAAGGGCAGAATGAAATAAAGGCTGTAAATAGAGGTCTGAGTACATTGCTACCACTGTACAAAAGAAATAGCATTTTAAATGAAAAAGGACAGATTTCAAGGAGCAATTTTTACAGAGTCTTCAAGAAAAGTTACTGTTAAGAGCTAGAGATGTGGGGCGGTTGATGGGTTTAGTGGGACAGGAGAGAGACTGCACTTATGTTCACAGAATAGTAAATACTCCAATGTGACTAGTGTTATTTGTCAGCAGAAGCCCTAACTAAACTCTCCTCTGGATTGTAGTTAGATGTTCATTGTCCAGAATTACCTGTTCATACCCCTGGACTGCCCCCCCTTAAACTAATCCTTCTGGAGTATAGATAATTTGTTTTTTATATATATATTCTCCAAAGTATATATATAGGGATAAACTTTTTCTTAAGCAACATTTCTCATAAATAACTCACATGAAAAACAGCAAAATTGTTCACAAACTTCAAGGTCAAATGGTAGAGATTGCCTCAGACATCCCCACCTAGAAGTGAAGCAAGCCCATAAGGGTCCTATGAAGTGCACAGCAAGAGGTCCACATTGCCAAGACAATAAGCAGGTGGAAATGTGGAAAGGATTATTCTAGAAAGGAAGTTAAACCTATACCAAGAAATGAGGGTTTTATGAAATAAAAAGCCAGTAATTGAGGTCTCAGATGCTGACAAAAATTACCATTCTACCTCACATCTCCTCTAATATCTTAGTTTGGAAAGCAAACTTGAATTCTATCTTCAAGAAGCCCTCAGAGAATCCCTTTGCTCTCCTTGCTCCTCCATTATAGGAAGTATCTGCTGTTTTCTCTCCCAGAATCAATTTTCCCTTGTTCTAGGAGCAACCTCTGGATTGTCTTTTAGTCAGGCACCTCTCGAGGCTTAGAAACATATGACAAAATGAAATCAGTGCTTGACTGGGGACTAAAAAAAAAGCATGTATCAACTGCTTTAAGGCATGATGTGAGCTTAAGGGTCAGTGGCTCGCTGGAGAAATATGCAGTTACAGATTATTTTTTCCTTTACATTATAGCATTACTAATCTGCTTTTATCCTGCCAGAGATATATCAATGGTTATTAATAGGATAACCCTTCAAAAACAATTCTGAGTGGCCAAAAGACTGATATGACCTCCAAGAGGAAACAAGGAACCATTTTCTCCTCTTTTCAATATGCTTGCTGTTCAGGTTAAGATGGAGGCACATCCACCTACAAGAGACACACCTCTTAGCTGCTCCCTTCACACTATTGCTCCCAAGATCATTTCGCACCACATTGTTAACACCATGACTTTGACCTCAGAATGATGACCATGATATTTTGATAAAATTTCTTGTTAAAGTATCTACTATTCAACCCCAGGTAGAGGCTTTTTTAAAGCACAAGTTCTTGTCTCTCATAATGGTAAAAAAAATACAAAAACATTAAGTTTTTTAAAGCTATTCTAGGCTCATTTTCCACATCTGTAAGACGAGAGAATAGACAAGGCAATTTATAAAGGTTTTTGACTCTAACAAGCCATGATTTGAAATGCACTAAGCATTTGAGTTGGTGGCAAAGTACAGTGGAATGACCTCTCACTCTGGATTACCATTTAAAGACAACAATAGCTGTGGTTCAAAGTGTGGCACAGGACAAGCTGACATTGTCTCACCAGGATATGCAGATAGGAAACCAAAGTCTGAGATCACAGTGTAGAAATGAGGATTTCTGGAGCAAAAGCATCAGGATTTACAAGCATGGGACGGGAGGGGTTGATGTCTCACCCATAAATGTTAAGCAGTTCTTACAAATTCCATTTAGCAAAAAGACATAACCATAATGACATTTTCCAGGAATCCTATAAAAGACATAAAGCACAACCAGCCTTTTGTCAATGTCTTCTATTATGATATGAGTGATTTAATGAAATTTGGAGTTGACAGTAATAATCTCATAATGTGACATACATTAAATCAATTTAACAAAGGTGACACATAATAAAAATCTAGAACATATGCCTGGCATTTTAAAAGTACATACTTACAACCTATCACAGGAGTTCAATTATTCTGACACATTCTGTTCACATATATTAGCGTATGCAAAATGTGCACAAAATAAAGATTTCAACTTCAGTCATGTAGTAAGGGCTAAATATGAGCCAATCACCAGGGACAGTAGAGCAAAGGCTCTTCATGCCATTACTTAATTATATTCACCAAGGGATGTAAAGAAAACCCATTTTCTTCAAATGGAGTGGGTTTTATTTCAAAGTGTTTCCAAAATTCAACCACCTTTATTTTCCCAATTTCTATAGTTGTCACCCTGGACAAAGCCACCATCTCTTCTCATGCCCTAAGCTCAAGTTCTTTGCATATGTTTCTACTTCTGCCCAGAAAACTTTTTCCGGTGACATCCATGTAGCTAATTCCTTTACATCCTTTAGATGTCTGTACAAATGTCATCTGATATAGCAGCCTTCTCTGACTATCCCATATAAAGTAGTAAGCCCTGAATCCAGAACTTCCTTTCCTTCTTATCTTCTTTATGTTTCTTCATTGCATGTATTATCTCCTGATATATAACATTTATCTGTTCATAGCCTGTCTCATCCACTAGAATGTAAACCCACGAGCATGGAGTCTTTGTTATTAACAAATAACCAGTGTCAAGAACATTTCCTAACACAGAGCAGACACTCCATAAATATTTACTGAATAAATGAATGAATGAATTCATCTCCCAGGTCTGAAAAGCAGGACATAGAGGCCAGACCAACACGTGACTGTAACTTAAATGTCTAGAAAACGCTCTCCTTTCTGAAAGTGTATTTCTCTACAGCTTTCCTATAGCATAGATTCTTGTAGCATTAAGAATTGAGTCTCCCTAAAGAGTTTATTAAGAGAAAATGCATTTACCTAGTTAAAGCAATAACAGAGATATGTTTTTCCTAATTAAGCTCATTATCATTCACGTCATGTAGGACATAGAATATGTGCCATATAGCACATGAGCTTTTCTTTGGAGAAGGTAAGGGGATGATTGAAAGGTTGCAAAAAATGCTGAGAACTTATGGTATATACCATGCTGATGAAGTTATTAGTCGTAGTCAAGAAAAAAGATCTATTAAAACAGAGTATGGAGCTGCCAAACAGAGGAAATTTATCAAGTTACACATCCAGTTCTTTCATGGGTACTGCTGCGGGTATCATGAATGTGGGGTGGACAGTTAATATATTAGGTGCCAGAATCAGACTCCCAAGTGAATGGACAACAGACAAAATATAATTGAAATTAAGAAATAAAAAGTGTAAAAGGAGCGGAATGTGGTTTAACAGTTTTGTAAGGTTATATTTTGTGGCAATTCCAATAAAGACCTTGGACACTCTTAGGATACACAATTCACTGGATTAAAAGAGTCATTCCGGATCTGACCCAAAAGGACTCCTCCACCTACAAAACCTAAATTGTTGGAATTATGGTGCCAAAAACATTTCAATTATATTTAAGGCATAAATATAATAACATCTTTAAAACTCAAAAAATCATTAGGGAGGTGACACTAAAATCAGAGTTGCACATTATGGACAAAAGCACTGTTCAAAAATAATCTTGCCAGGGGGTTGGCCAATATGGCCAACTAAAAGCAACTAGTTTGCACTGCTTTCACAGAGAGAAATGGAAGGGGTAAGTAAATACAGCACCTTCAACAGAAACATCCAGGTACTCACATCGGGATTAACCAAGGAAACAACTTGACCCATGGAGAACGGAGAAAAGCAAGGCAGGACAACTGCCCTCCCAGGAGCAACACAGAGCCAGGGGAACCTCCTCCATCCAGGGAAGTAGGAGTTCGAAGCAACTAGGTACTGGGGCAATCCGCCAGCACAGTCCAGCAGCTCTATGGAGAAGCAGTAAGACTGCTGCTTATTCACACAGATCCCATATCCCATTTCTCTTAAATCTCCACCTGGGATCTCCTGTCACCCACACTAGTATTTTCCAACCAACCGAGGTTTCACACCCCCCTGGGATGGGGCTTCCAGAGAGAGTGGTGGGCCATCTCCTTTGCTGTTTGGCAGTCTTAGCCATTCTTGCCTTCGGACTTTGGAAAGCCTGAGGCAACTGGGGGCTGGAGCGGACCCCCAGCACAGCACAGCTGCTCTACAAAAAAGTAGCCAGACTACTTTTGTAAGCGGGTCCTCAATACCATTTCTTCTGGGCAGGATCTCCTGACCAGGGCCTCCAGCCACTCCTACCAATATGCTTCAGCCAACAGAGGTTTCAAACCTCCCTGGGATGGAGGTCCCAGGGGGAGAGGTGACCTGACATCTTTGCTGTTTAGCAGCCTTAGCCATTATTTCCACTGGGCTCTGGAGAGTCCAAGGCAACTGGGGGCTGGAGCAAACCCCTAGCACAGCACAGCTGCTCTATGAAAAAGTGGCTAGACTGCTTTTTTACATGGGTCCCTGATCCTGTTCCTCCTCACTGGGCAGGATCTCCCAACTGGGATCTCCAGCCACCTTCTGCAGGTGCATTCAGACCAGCTCAGGTCCATACCTCCCTGGGACAGTGCTCCAAGAACGAAGGATAGGCTGTCGTCTTTGCTGTTTCACAGCCTTCACTGTTGATACCTTCAGGTAATGAAAAATCCAAGATGACTAGGGACTAGAGCAGACCCCCCAGCATACTGCAGCAGCCCTATAGAAAAGTGGCCAGACTGTTTCTTACATGTGTCCCTGATCTCATATCTTCTCACTGGGTGAGTCCTTCAGGCCTGGGTCTCCAGCCACTCCCCACCAGGGTTATTGAGCCAGTAGCAGCTCTGCTACTCCCTGGACAGAGCTCCCAGTGGGAGGGATGAGTTGCCATCTTTGCTGTCTCCCAGCCCTTGCCCTTGCTGTCTCCAGGCTCTGGACAGTCTATGGGACCAGGGGCTGGTCCAGAGCCCAAACACAGAGCAATCATCTCACAAAAAAAGTGGCCAGACTGTTATCCACACAGATGCTGGTCCTCACTTCTCCTCACTGGGCAGGGCCGTCCAACCTGGGACTCCAGTACAACCACCCTGACCATGCCTGGTCACCACAATCAGAGACAGCCCAGCATTTCTCCAAGGAGGAAATCCCAGAATCAACCCACAACCCCTCTGCCACTACAGTTGTAATGGTGCTATCCTAATAGTCCTTGGGCTGGGGAAGGAACAAAGAACCTAGTCATTACACTGAGATCTCCAGCACACCATACAGAAAGGAGTTGATCTCCTCTTCCACGGGAACCCCCATCCCCACTGCTGCCCTCAGTCTGGGGAAGAAACAAACAGTGTGAGGGGTACACCCAAGCTTACAGCATGCCACAGTCACCATACAGAGAGGACACCAGTCTCTCATCCCAGTGAGCGCTCAATCCTCTACTCCTCAATAAGTGGAACCCCAATCTCATGCCAGCAGTGCAGCTTCCCCACCCGACTGACTGAACACTCCTAGTAATAGTGGCTCTGTGTTTCTTGGAGGTGGAGCCCCAGGGCAATCAAAAGTCTCTCTACCACTGCCTCTGCAGTGATACTACCCCCGCAACCCTTGAACTAACAAAGGAACAAAGACCCTAAGTACCTTCTCCACACCTCCAATAAGCTACAATCAGGCCAAGAGGAGACCAGTTCATCTCCCATGGGTCCGACTCATCCCTCCTGTTCATCACCAGCCAGGGAACCCCCAGCTTGGACCCACAGCACAGACCCCTTATCCCAGGCTGATTGCACTTAGTGATAGCTGACCTGCATCTTTCTAAGGTGGAGCCCCCAGAAAGCAAGCAAAAGACCCTCAGCCACAACCACTAGTAAGGTCCCTTCTGCTGCCTCCAAGTTTGGGAGGAAACATAAAACCCAAGATCACCCCAGAGCTGTGGTGGACAGCCTGAGACTGCCAAGCTGCAGTCTACAGCCAGAACTCAAGCAGGAGAGGAACCCACACTTCCAGAGCATTGAGGGGGTGGACAGCTGCAACTGTGAGGAAATATAGGGGAGCTACATGACTAAGCAAGAGTCTACCTGCTATGCCTAAGCACCACCCACTGGATCACACCCCAAAGCTTCAACACCCAAAATACCTCACTAACATACCCACCTCTGAAACCAGAAACAAGAAGTCACCTTCAAATAAAGATCCTGCATGAAACCTGGGCCCTGTGAAAACATCCAGAAAAGGAGTATACTTACTGTACTCAATCTACATCACAATTAAAGGAACACCCACATGCAGAGATGAGAAAGAACCAATGCAAGAGCTCCATCAACTCAAATGACTGGTGTCATCTGTCCTCCAAACAACTGCACTGGTTCAACAAGAGTTCTTACAGGCTAAGTTTGCTGAAATGACAGAAACAGAATTCAGAATATGGATACGAATGAAGATCATTGAGATTCAAGAGAATGCCAAAACCCAATCCAAGGACACTAAGAATCACAATAAAATGACACAGGAGCAACAGAACAGATGAAATAGCCCGAATAAAAAAGAACCCAACTGATCTGATAGAGCTGGAAAACACACTACAAGATTTTCACAATGCTATTACAACTATTAACAGCAGAATAGACCAAGCTGTGGAAAGAATCTCAGAACTTGAAAACTGGCTCCCTGAAATAAGACAGTCAAACAAAATTATTTTAAAAGAATACAATGGAATGAACAAAACCTCCAAGAAATACGGGACTATGTAAAGAGGCCAAATCTACAAACGATTGGCATCCCTAAAAGGGATAGGATGAAAGGAAACAACTTGGAAAACATATTTCAGGGTGTCATCCATGAAAACGTCCCCAACCTTGCTAGAGAGGCCAATAGTCAAATTCAGGAAATACAAAGGACTCCTGAAATATTCTACACAAGAAGGTAATCCCCAAGACACATAATCATCAGATTTTCAAAGGTTGAAATGAAAGAAAGAACGTTAAAGGCAGCTAGACAGAAAGGGCAGGTCACCTACAAAAGGAACCCTATCAGGCTAACAGAAGACCTGCCAGCAGTAATCCTACAAGTCAGAAGAGATTGGGGGCCTATATTCAACATTCTTTTTTTTTTTTTTTCAGATGGAGTCTCGCTCTGTCGCCCAGGCTGGAGTGCACTGGCCGGATCTCAGCTCACTGCAAGCTCCGCCTCCCGGGTTTACGCCATTCTCCTGCCTCAGTCTCCCGAGTAGCTGGGACTACAGGCGCCCGCCACCTCGCCCGGCTAGTTTTTTGTATTTTTTAGTAAAGACGGGATTTCACCGTGTTAGCCAGGATGGTCTGGATCTCCTGACCTCGTGATCCGCCCGTCTCGGCCTCCCAAAGTGCTGGGATTACAGGTTTGAGCCACCGCGCCTGGCCTCAACATTCTTAAAGAAAAAAATCTTCAACCAAGAATTTTCTTTCCAGCCAAATTAAGTTTCCTAAGCAAAGGAGAAAACAACAGTATATACAATTCTCCTCGTTGCCACACATGGCACATATTCTAAAACCAACCACACAATCGAACATAAAACAATCCTCAGCAAATGCGAAAGAATCAAAATCATCCCAAACACACTCTCTCCCAGAGCAATAAAACCACACAATTAAGTAGAAACCATACAATTACATGGCAACTAAACAATGTGCTGAATTACTTTTAAGTAAATAATGAAATTAAGGCAGAAATTCAGAAGTTCTTTGAAACTAAAGAGAACAAAGATGCAACATACCAGAATCTCTGGGACATAGTAAAGGTAGTGTTAAGAGGGAAATTTGTAGCCATTAACACCCACATCAAAAAGTTAGAAAGATCTCAAATTGACAACCTAACAACACAACTGAAAGAACTAGAGAAGCAAGAGCAAACCAACACCAAAGCTAGCAGAAGATGAGAAATAACCAAAATCAGAGCTGAACTGAAGATCAAGACATGAAAAAACATTCAAAAGATTCATAAATCCAGGGGTTTGTTTTTGAAAAATATAATAAGATAGCTAGACTAATAAAGAACACAGAAGATCCAAATAAACACAAGTAGAAAAGACAAAAGGAATGTTACAACTGACCCCACAGAAATAAAAATAATCATCAGAAACTACTATAAACACTTCTATGCACACAAACAAGAAAACCTAGAAGAGATGGATAAATTCCTTGACACACACACTCTCCCAATACTGAACCTGGAAGAAATTAGTTCCCTGAACAGACTAATAAGCTCCAAAATTGGAATCAATAATAAACAGCCTGCCAAATAAAAAAGCTAGGACCAAATGGATTCACAGCCAAATTCTACCAAATGTACAAAGAAGAGCTGGTACCATTCCTACTGAAATTATTCCAAAATCTCCAACTCATTCTATGAGGCCAGCATTATTCTGATACTAAAACCTGTCAGGGACACAAACACAAACAAAAGAAAACTTCAGGCGAATATCTTTGATGAATACTGATGCCAAATTTTTTAGCAAAATACTTGCAAACCAAATACAATAGCAATCAAAAAGCTAATCCACCACCATCAATTGGGCCAGGACACAAAGTTGGTTTAATATACACAAATCAATAAATGTGATTCACCACATAAATAGAGCTAAAAACAGAAACAACATGATTATCTCAATAGATGCAGAAAAGGCTTTTGATAAAATTCATCATCTCTTCATATTAAAAACTCTCAATAATCTAGGTATTGAAGGAACATACCTCAAAATAATAAAAGCCATCTATGACAAACCCACAGCCAACATTATACTGAATGGGCAAAAGCCGGAAGGATTCCCCTTGAAAACTAGCATAAGACAAAGGTGCCCTCTCTCACCACTCCTATTCAATGTAGTATTGGAAGTTGTGGCCAGAGCAATCAGGCAAGAGAAAGAAATAAAGGAAATCCAAATAGGAAGAGAGAAAATCAAACTATTCCTGTTTGCAGACAACATGATTCTATACCTAGAAAACCCTATAGTCTCAGCCCAAAAGTTCCTTCAGCTGATAAACAACTTCAGCAAAGTTTCAAGACACAAAATTAACGTACAAAAATCACTAGCATTCCTATACACCAACAACAGTCAAATCAGGAAGGTAATCTTATTCACAATTTCCACAAAAAGAATAAGATCCCTAGGAATACAGCTAACCAGGGAGGTGAAATATCTCTTCAAAACACTGTCCAAAGAAATCAGAGATGACACAAACATACAGAAAAACATTCCATGATCATGGATGGGGAAAAAAACAGTATCATTAAAATGGCCAAACTGCCCAAAACAGTTTACAGATTCAGTCCTATTCCTATCAAACTACCAATGACATTCTTCACAAAATTGGAAAAAAAGTATTTTAAAATTCATATGGGACCAAAAAAGAGCCTAAATAGTCAAAGCAATCAAAAGGAAAAAGAACAAAGCTGGAGGTATCACATTACCCATCTTCAAACTATACTACAGGGTTACAGTAACCAAAACAGCATTGTACTGTTACAAGAACAGACGCATCGACCAATGGAAGAGAATAGAGAGCCCAGATAAGGTCGCACACCTACAACCATCCGATCTTCAGAAAAGCAGACACACAGAAGCAGTGGGGAAAGGATCCCCTATTCTATAAATGGTGCTAGGATAACTATCTGCCATATGCAGAAAACTGAAACTGGACCCTTTCCGTACACCACATAAAAAATCAACTCAAGATGGATTAAAAACTTAAATGTAATGTCCAAAACAATAAAAACCCTGAAGACAACCTGGGCAATAGCATTCAGGACACAGGAACAGGCAAAAATTTCATGATGAAGATGGCAAAAGGCAATTGCAACAAAAGCAGAAATTGACAAATGGAATCTAATAACTAAAAATGCTTCGGCACAGCAAAAGAAACTATCAACAGAGTAAACAAACAACTACAGAATGGGAGAAAATATTTGCAAGTTACGCCTCTGACAAAGGTCTAAAATCCACCATCTGTAAGGAACTTCAAGAAATTTACAAGATAAAAGCAAAATTTTAAAAAAAAAAAAATCCTTAAAAGGTAGGCGAAAGACATGAACAGACACTTTTAAAAAGAAGACACACATACGGCCAAAAAGCATATGAAAAAAAAAGCTCAATATCACTAATTATTAGAGAAATGCAAATAAAAACCACAATGAGATACCATCTCACACCAATCAGAATAGCTACTATTAAAAAGTTAAAAAATAACTGGTGAGGATCTGGAGAAAATAGAACACTTACACACTGTTTTGGGGAGTTTAATTTAGTTAAATCATTGTGGAAAGCAGTGTGGCAATTCCTCAAAGAGCTAAAAACGGAACTACCATTCAACCAACAATTCCATTACTGGGAATATACCAAAAGGAATATAAATCATTCTACCATAAAGACACATGCATACAAATGTTCATTGCAGCACTATTTACAATAACAAAGACATGGAATCAACCTAAATGCCCATCAACTGTAGACTGGATAAAGAAAATGTGACACATATACAATGAGATAGCATCTTACACCAGTTAGAATGGTGATCATTAAAAAGTCAGGAAGCAACGGGTGATAGAGAGGATGTGGAGAAACAGGAACACTTTTACACTGTTGGTGGGATTGTAAAATAGTTCAACCATTGTGGAAGACAGTGGCAATTCCTCAAGGATCTAGGACTAGAAATACCATTTGTCCCAGCCATCCCATTACTGGGTATATATCCAAAGGATTATAAATCATGCTGCTATAAAGACACATGCACACATATGTTTATTGTGGCACTATTCACAATAGCAAAGGCTTGGAACCAACCCAAATGTCCACCAATGACAGACTGGATTAAGAAAATGTGGCACATATACACCATGGAATACTATGCAGCCATAAAAAATGATGAGTTCATGTCCTTTGTAGCGACATGGATGAAGCTAGAAACCATCATTCTCAGCAAACTATCGCAAGGGCAAAAAGCCAAACATTGCATGTTCTCACTCATAGGCGGGAATTGAACAATGAGAACACTTGGACACAGGAAGGGCAGCATACACACTGGGGCCTGTCATGGGATGGGGAGAGTGGGGAGGGATAGCATTAGGAGATATACCTAATGTAAATGATGAGTTAATGGGTGCAGCACACCAACATGGCACATGTATACATATGTAACAAACCTGCACGTTGTACACATGTACCCTAGAACTTAAAGCATAATAACAAAAAGAAAAGAAAATGTGGTACATATACACAATGGAATATTATGCAGCCCTAAGACAGAATGAGAGAATGAGATCATGTATTTTGCAGGAACATGGATGGAGTTGGAGGCCATTATTTGCACAAACTAATGCTGGAACAGAAAACCAAATACCACATGTTCTCACTTTTAAGTGGGAGCTAAATGACGAGAACATATGCACACAAAGAGGGAAACAACAGACACTGGGGTCCACCAGAGGGTGGAGGGAGAGAATCAGAAAAAATGACTAATTGGTACTAGGCTTACTACCTGGGTGACGAAACAATCTGTACAACGAATCTTCATAACACAAGTTTACCTGTATAACAAATCTGCACATGTACCCATGAACCTAAAATTAAAGTTTAAAAAATACTTAAACTTAAAAAATAAAATAAAACAAAATAGTGATTTTTCCAGCCAGAGAATCAAACTTCATAGGTCAAATGCACAGAGATATCTACATACTAAGAAAGTAGCAAATTTGAAATTCGTTTTAACTCCAACATGGTTAGACATCTTGTTTCTTAAAAGATGAAGTCAATTTTAGACACTGAGAGGACACAGATGTCAGCTTGATCTGCTCGAAAACACTGTATGTCTTCATGGACAAAGTCCCAATTCCAAGGGACTTGATGGTGGCTATTGTACCTACATCAGACAGGTGTTGGAACCACTGAGACAGATACTTCCCACCAGAAACCTGAGACAGTTATAGAAAATCCTATTCCAGAGTCTAGAAAAGAGACCCTTAAATTACGGTTAGAGAATACCATAGACAAAGCATTGGGATGGATAAGAAGGAGAGGTATGCCTCACAGGACTGTTTGCAAGTTTCTGTCCCAAGAGCTGTTGATAGACTCAAAGCCATAAAAATGAACATATCCATGTAGCAGGATCCCACTGTCCTAAAACAAAGCTATGCTACTATGAAAAGTTACTGGACTCATATGCCAAATTTATCACTAAATGTCAATGAACAGGGAAGCATTTACTTTGTCTTCTCACATTATCTGAGAAAGAACTATAATTTGTGATCCATTTGGAACTACAAACTGAGACCTGAAAGTTCATAATCGTCTAAGTAGGGTCTATAGATTGTCTGTCATTAATAATCAATAATAGACTTCATTACTTTCCCAAAAAGCTACCCAAATTTTCCTCAATACTGAATCTAATAAGGACTGAGGAGATAACTGGCTGATCTCTGGCCAAACAGACTAATGAGACTCAGATATAACACTCTCTGAGTGATCTTGGAAAGCTGGAAGCAAAGGAGATGTATCTCTTTCCCTTGAAGATAATTTCCAACAGCAGGTAGAAAAAGGCTGATTTCTGCCATCATGGTCAGGGAACCCTCAAGAGCAATCCAGGAGTCCTTGATGAAGATTGTGTCTCTTAATTTATAAATTGGAGTGGAGTATAAGTGGAAATAATGTAGCTATTTCACCATTCCTTCCCAGGAGGTATGCACATCCAGCATTGTTGGGATATATTTGTCAGGACAGCCTTTGTTTCCTGTTTTATTGTGTCAAGGAGGTTTTCCCAAGCTTCTTTCTCTTTTCAAGAGTTAAAACACTGGAAAGGAGACCAAATGCCTAAAATGCAGGTTTGCTCTTTGAGAAGCTCATCAGTCCTCAACCTCAAGGTTTTCAAGAAGGGACTGCAATGAATTCACATAAAGTCTACTTTGTAGCACCTACAGAGGAACCTGAAAGATGTATATGTGCCCAATAGGAAAAAAAAGAGTGGAGACACTGAACTGTAAATAGAGCTCTACTGATAGAGCAGGTAGGCTGGGAACTTGAGATATGAAGAGATTTAGGTGTTCTGGACTAACATTTTGCAACCTTTATGAAGACTGACCCAGCATTAGTGAAAATGGACAATTATTAACACATGAAAATTCCCATAACCACAACTAAGGATGTGCATTCTACAGGACTCTTTTCTTTTTAAAAGGCAAAAAATCAACCTAAACTAGCTGAAGAAAAAAAAGATGGGATTTATTAGTTCATGCACTTGGATGAATATAGAGGGACATCAACTTTCGACACTTGGATCTACAGACTCATATTGTCCACTGTTTACTGGTTTCTCCATTTTCTAATTATGCTCTCCTCTTTTAGCAAATTTATTCTGCTGGAAGCTTGTTGCATCCAACCAAGGAAATGGATTCTGGCAGTTCCATACTGTGTGATCCTTACAGCTTGTGATAGACAAAGGAAGAAAGAGGTTCACTCTTTCCTGGAGTCCATATATCCAATCTCCTGGAGACCCTTGGATTGACCCAGTTTAGGACATGAGCATGTCCTTGAACCAATCACCTTGGCCAGGAGAATGAAGAAGTCTGATGGTCAGTCCTGAAGCACCTCTATCTCTGTGACTGGTGGAGAGTGAAATAAGTTCCTAAAACCACCTGAACATGTTCCCCCTAAGAGGAAGCTCTATAGTGGATAAAAGTGAAGGTAAACAGTGGGGAAAACCACACTATAGCTATCACAGGTCCCTGAAGGAACCTTTTATCTTTGCTGGCTTAGTGTCTTTTTCTCTTCTGTGCTCAGACATCGATTTTCTCCTAGTTCTTTCAGATTTTGTTTTACAGAATTAGAACACAAGAGAGGGTGGGGAGGAAGAAGGAAGAGAGACACAAAATGTACAGTAGTGTGATGTGGGGAATTTTGAAAAGAGAGAGGCACCAGATTTGGGAGTGTGTGAGGAAAATGAATGAGAGATAAAGGATGTGTTTAAAGTATTACTTTAGATTACATTATGCCTTTCATGTGGTTAAGCAAATAAGTAAGAGAGCTATTCTGAATTACTTTGGGGTTTCTAAATTGTTCCTTTGCCCACTTCAAAAATATTAGATCCATTATTGTACAAATACTATATTCTATTAGTGTTTACACATCTATTCCTCTACTACATCAAAGTCTCCTTGAAGATAGTGGGGTTATATCTCACATATTTCCATAGTGCTTTGTACACAGAAAGGACTCCGAATTGTATTTGTTGAATGAATGACAAGTTCTTGATGTATGATTTTCTGCCCTCAAGGCACTCCAAGAGAGTGGGTCCTTCAAATTTTTAGATAGTTTCATGGCCCCCAATCATAACCCTGCCTTTGAGTAAGCAAGAATTTTCTTTGTACCTTTCAGACATTCATTCTAAAGCATTTTCTCTTTTCATCTAAACTCAAGATAGCTAAGTCAATAATAATCTTTCAGCATCACAGAATTAAAGTAATTCAGACTTAGAAAAGAGCTTGAAATATTGAAACCAACTCCTCCATTTTACCAAGAAACAAATGGGACTCTTTGTAGTTAAGTTGTTTATTTACCATACAGAGTTAATTAGTGACTAAAACAAGGACTTGGTTTCTCAATTCAGTTTCAAACCTATTTTCATGCATCTCCCTCCCCCGTAAACAATATACGTTCTTAAAGACATGTTCAGTTCTCTCCTCTTCAGAATAAATAAGCACAATTGTCCTTGCCTTTCCTATTGTCCCCCATATGCAGAGTGTGTGGGAATGACATGAAGTGGTACAATGGACTGAATGTTTGCATCCCCCAAAAGTCATACGTTGAAACCCTAACCACTACTTCTATAGTATTAGGAGGTGAGGACTTTGAGAGTTTATTAGATCATGAGGGTTGAGGCCTCATAAATGGAATTAGCACCCATATAAAATGGACCTCAGAGAGCTACCTTGCTGTCTTTCCACCAGGTGACAACATGATGAGAAGAAAGTAGTCGGTGTCCCCAAAAGGGGGCCTCACAAGACCCTGACTGTGTTCCCACCCTGATCTCAGGCTTGAAGCCTCCATAACTGTGAGAAATTTCTGTTGTTTAGGCATCTCAGTCTATGGTAATTTATTACAGCAGTCTGAACTGATACAGACTGATAATATAAGAACATAGCTTAGAGTCTGAGAGGTCTTGAGTCTGCTTCTTTAATGCTGTATGATTTGGCATTGGCAAAAGTTTGCTTATCTAAAAACTGAGTATAATAATACTCATAGGTACTAGACACCTATAAGGTATGGAGTTGTGAGCATTGGAGAGAAAAAACACCTAACACATCATAGGCCCTGAACAAGTACTGGGTTGTTTCCCAAGCCCACACCTCTATCCATAGTCAAATAATATTTGTGAAATACTCTGAGACATATATAAGCCTATGCTGAAATTTACAATTTTAGCTCAATGAAGTAAATTTTGTTGGAGGTTGCAATATCAAGAGATTTAGATACTCTATGCCAAATTAACAGTTATTATTAGTTACTAATACTTCTTGGCTAACTCATAGTCTCATAACACTATGAAATGAAACCTTCCTTTTATTGATTTTTATCATGAGAATTTATTAGCATCAAACATGTGCAGTAGCCCAGACTGCAAAGTACTCAATGGGGTCTTACTGGATTTACTTAAAAGATAAAGTTATTTTGTCAGCAATAGAAATAGAGATTAGAAACTAACAAACTCCCCTTTTCAAACATTAGCACCTAATTTACAATACCATGGCAGCAAGGACAGCAGTCTTGTAGATAAAAAGTAATTTGATAAAATAATGACTGCCATTTTTCTACTGCAATTGGTCTGCAACATAATTTATAGGAACCATATTTAACCTCTTCTTGATGACAGGTAATGGAAAAAATTTCAGCAGCAAACATTTATAGCATGCTAAGAACATTTGGATCAGTACAACTAAGTCATTTTTAACTGTTTCCTCAAATTTTTTTCAAGTTTTACTCCATTTCATCAAAAAAAGGACAAAAGTTGATTATTTTTTGAAATCTTTGCTCACAGCTGAGATTTTTAGATTAAAATAGCAATAAAATTATTATGACTCTATATTGTAAGGATATTGGTTCATCTGCTACATTGAGATGTTCCTAAATTAGTCTACAGTTTATCACCATGAACATTAAAGTATGCAATACAAAATTACACATGCAGCAATTCTGAAATGTGACTCACAGAGTTTTTCTAATTAACATCATGTCCTGTTTGTTTCAAATAAATTCTGAAATCTTTAAAGATATCACAGAATGTGAAGTATGATATTTAAGAATAAAAGTGAGATCGACCATCTAAAACATGCAGAAGAAATATGACTTTTAAGCTCCTGAGTTGAGTTGATTAAATGTCTTGAATCCTAAATTTAGCTATTATGTTTCTGGAATCAAAGAATAAAAATAATAGACAATTGCAATAACTGTCATTTTTAGCTACTCACATCATCCTTTCACTCATATTTTGTATGGATCCTAAGTTTTCCTTACTACTTCAATTACTTGCTTTTCCATCTTGCTTTTGGAATTATGAGGATAAAAATAAGAAGTGGATAGTTTGGACCTTTGATCTTGAAACTTTTTTACTACTGATAGGGATCACATCACTAGTGTAATATGATAGGCTGTCACATCTCTATGCAAGATAATAGAAAAGAGACCATTTAAATACCAAAACTTAGAAGTTTAAACTACTGAATAAGTTCAGAAGTGACAATTATATTGTATAAATATGTAGTAGACAACTCAAGTTGTGCTATCACCGTGCTGTTAATGTTTAACTGTTCCAGAATAATTCTAACCATTAAAATTAACTTCTTAGAAATTGCTGCCAGAAAAAGACAACAGGCTCTGTGTTGAGCATAGTCAAAGAAGTTGGCATCATTTTTCTATAGCTGAAGAACACCTATGCATTCCATCTAAAGACACTATTCCAGAATATTTAGATAAAGATCCATATATTCATTCTCTCAATAATGCTCAGTGGAGAACTTCAATATTCTGAGCACCATTCTTGAAGCATGAGAGTCAGTTGAAAGCTATATGTGTGGCACTTTCTTTCATTCTGGTAGAGACTATAGACAGAAGGATGGGCTATGCAATATAAGGGTAAGTGTGCTGAAGCAAAATAAAGCAATATGGAGAGGGGAGTGATGCAGGTAATTTTCCATTTTAGAACATTTAGATTAATATTTTCCAGGATAATTACATTTTAGAAAATTTAGATTAATATTTTCCAGAATAATTAGAGAAAGCATCATTAAGGAAAAGACTTTGGAGGAACAATCTGAATGTAAATATCTAGGGAAAGAGTGTGCCAGACAGACATAATAGCATGCTCCAAGGTCCTGAGGCAGGATATTACAAGGAAATGTCAAGGAATAAACCAGACTAATGCTAATTAAAAATAGAATGCCATATAGTTTTATATTCTTCCTCTCTTTAATTGAGTTTTGACAGCAACGTTTTAAAACAGACTGAAGAAATAGGTAGTTTGGATCAATTTCCTGGGCACAATTAGGCCAATATATAGGCCCTGAATGTTGAAGAAAAGGATTCTGATAGGCCAACTAATCATTAAATACCCTGTAATTATCCTTGGCCACTTTCATAATAAAATGAAATTGCTTTGTGCATTGACCAATAATAAAAAACTGTACTCTTGAATTCTTCTTCTCATATAAAACATAATTTGGGAAAATGATGATTCAATTGTCTCTAAGCTAATAGAGTTTGAAATGTGTCTCTCAAACTTTGGCCATAATTTGGAAGTAATAAAAGGATAACCATCATGAGAGAGGCATAAAAAAGAGAATTAATTTATGTTAATAACTTGACAAAGATCACAGTGTACCGCTCAAGAAAAACACTGTGTGGTTTTTCTGCAGTGAGATCTTCCCTTGGAGTTTTGTTCAATTTGACCTGTGAGAAACTCAGGGAAATGAGGCTGAACTTGGTTAACTATGCTGGAGGTGCTGATGGACGGATATGTAAAGAGACAAAGCCTGTCATGTACATTCCTCAGCAAAGCTCTCCAGGCTTTCTACAGAATTTATCAATAACTAAAACTGTTTCCTTTGGCACCATAGTTTGCCATCTCAAGGAAAAAGTTTCCAGACTGACTTTTCTACTAGCAGGTAGACCAAAAAATATGCTAATAAGATTTATTATACTTCATCCAATAAGCATATTAATAAGATTTTCTAATCTCGAATTAACTATAGTTTTTTTAAATCCCCCTCAGTCCCTCTCTTTCAATTCTGTTTTTACCTTTGTCATTTGACTCAGTCTACAACTAACTTTCTAACATTTGAGAGAACAATTTTCATTCAAACTGTGAGAGTGCAAAAGTACCCAACTAAATGTCTCTGAGTTATTCTTTAGTTTATCTAAACTTTGAAACATTGTTCTTAATCTCAATTGACTCTTCAAGAATCTGATAAAAGTTATTGACTTTCTCCCGAAAAATGCAACACATCCAACCACACCAAATTTTACAGATTCACAGGCTTCCTGAAGAGTCCCGTTGTGTCTAAGTTCCCCAAGGTAAGAAGCCCTGGCTGATAGGAACTTATAAACTTTTCCAGGAGATCCAGAAAAAGCTTTAGAGACGTTTACAGGTAAGACAGAAACTTACCCTCAAAGTCATTTGCAAATATTAGCCCTTCCCATTCTTTCTAGCACAAAACCATACAATGGGCAAACTATCTCCACATCTCTCCTGAGCCTTTCTTGAACTTGGGAAGGGGAACATCACACACCGGGGCCTATCATGGGGAGGGGGGAGGGGGGAGGGATTGCATTGGGAGTTATACCTGATGTAAATGACGAGTTGATGGGTGCTGACGAGTTGATGGGTGCAGCACACCAACATGGCACAAGTATACATATGTAACAAACCTGCACGTTATGCACATGTACCCTAGAACTTAAAGTATAATAATAATTTTTTTAAAATACAAAAATTATAAAAAAAAAAGACCCACTTCCAAGAATGTAATGTATCTAAACTGTTATATGAGAACTGACTAAGCCTTTGAATGACTTCTATTGACATGCTTATGACATTTCCAGATAGTTTTGCCTAATAGTTCTAGTTTCCAACGGGACTTTGCCAAATAATATAGTCAATATTATCAGCTTTGTTTCTTTAATCAAGTCTAACTATGTCATACATACTTTTTGTTACACATAATTAGAATTGCTTCTTTCAGACAGCACATGAGAAATATTATCAAAGCCCAAGAAATTCTCCAATGAAAGGACAAGATGCTCACTGCACCTGGGCAGACTTCTCTCTTCCAGCCTTACCTCTCAATTTTAGCACAGGCCCAGCTGGATGACAAGACACATAACACTTAAATTGGAAATGATCATTTTTTTGTACTCAACAGTATCACTATACCTTATCGAAGTTCAATAACTTATCATATGTGAATCTACACTGTGAATATTTGCCTATATTGAAGTTGAGATTATCTTCAAAAAGCAGAATCCTACTTTGCGTGTTCATTTGCCTTGAAAAAGTAAGTAACTTTAGTGCTTTCCAATGCTTATAAGGCATCCTATTTGTTAAAATTGAATAAATGGTAAATCATCAATGTGTGTGTTCTAAATGCTGTTCACTGTCAAACTGAGTCTGGCCCTTATTTAAAGACATCCTGCGTAAGTAATTGCATCCCTTGATACCTGATTTAAAAAAATAGTTGAAGTAACCGGAGTCCAAAAACCCTCAGCCGGTTCACTATTACAGCTTAGTGTTGAGGAGCTATTCTCCAGAGAGGTTCAACATGTCTTGTGACAGTTTTCATCTGGACTATCTTTCCCAAGAATGATTATATGGTGAACATATTGGAAGTTAAAGATAGTGTCTCCCTCTGGGGCAGAGAGCAGAATATTTCTTAGTGACCAGAATAATTTTTTAAGTCTCCCTTCAGAACAAAGTTTTGGCAAATTGGCCAGAAGTTTCTTTATAAGACTGGGGTTCAGGGATCCTCAGCTGTGATGCAGACCCACTGTGTGCACACCATTCATCTAGGCCACTCCACATATCCTCATAGGACTTGGAGGACAAGAGGAATAAAAGGGACATGAAGCTCAAGCTGTTTGCTATGCCATGAGCAATATATCCTTTTTCTATGATCCAGGTGTCTCATGTCTTCTGCCAATACTGTAACTGTGGCAGACTTACTCGTTAGTTTGCAAGCAGGGCACAGTTCTTGACACTAAGCTAAATAAACAAAGACAATCAGGATAGATAAGAATATCTAGGAACTTCAACATCTGGCCAGGATAAAGTAATGGGCCAAATTTATCTTCATGCCTAGAACACTGGGGAAAAAAAATATATGAAGGCAATGGTTGTTAGACATTGGACATCAGGTAGTATAACACAGCGCTCTCCGAAAGAAGGGAAATAAAGGGCCTATAAGAGTGTCCAAGCTGAATGGAGAAGAACCCAGGGGGAGCCCAAAAATCTCCCTAAGTTAAGGACATAGAGTTGAGAAATGAAGGAGGGGAGGGCAATTAGAGTGTGTAAGGCAGAGTAGAGGGGAAGAGATGGCTGCACAAAGAGAGAATTCCAGATACCTGCAAAGGATTTGTCTCAAGTCATCAAATGAGTACTGATCCATGTATTTATGTGAAGAAAGTACCAAAGGCAGAAAGAACCACCTTCCTACAGTGATTGTCTATGCCTCTCTCTCTCTCTCTCTCTCTCTCTCTCTCTCCCCCTCCCCCCAAATTGTATATCTTGCTCTTTCTATTCTGGGAGATTTTCTACTCCACTCTTTGACTTTAATTCCTGATCTATTTACCATGTTCTCATTGTTAGTTTTACAACAATAATATCCTTAATTTTTAAGAGTTCTTTCTTGGTTTTGCTTTTATGAGATATTGACCTTGTTTTCTCAGTCCTTATCTTCTTTATCCTGGAGCTCACACAGGACAAAGATAACAGCCAGATTGAAAAACTCATAATGGTTAGAGTCTCTGGTAGAGTACTCAGAAGAGAATTGGCTTAGTAATGGAGTAAAATAAGTCCTAAATTAACACTGCTCTGGACCTACCTAACAAAGTTTAAACACAAGCCTCAAAAGGCTCAAATTATTTCCAAGTAGCTTAGCTGCATCCCAGACAAAATTCAAGAATATTTATAAGAATATAAAAACACCCAGCATCCAACAAGGTAACACTCTGGCATCCAATCAAAAGTAACAAAGCATGCAAAGAATCAGGAAAATACAACTCATAAAGCAGCAGCCAGGGAAATCCAGGAATATCCTTCCTACTCAAAATGTGGTTCACAGATCAGTAGCATTAGCGTCACCTGGGAGCTTATTAGAAATGCAGAAAATCTTGGGCCCTGCCTCAGTGCTGCTGAATTAGAATCTGCATTTTATTAAGATCCTCTAGGTGAAAATATACACATTAAAGTTTGAGAGTCACAGAACTAAAACTGGTTACTCAGAGACTTCTATAAAGAATGAGGACATGGGGAAAAAAAAAAAACATACTTTTCAAGTACATTCTAGGGTGGATTTCTTTAAGTTTCTTAAAGTCCTAAAAGTCTGTCATAAGTCCAAATTACAATCCAAAGCAGAAGTGTGAGAAGCATGCCAAGCTCACACTGAAATCAGTAAAATAGTGGAAGCATGTCATTCCAAGACAGCCCAACAAACCCTTTTATATTCTGCCACATGTTCAGAAAGGAAGAATAACACATCATAGGACAAAATGGAAATGTTACCTGACTTCTTTTTAAGTCTGGATAGACTTGGTCTTTAAACAGATTTCAAAAATCATCCATGCTGTTTCTACAACAAAAGAGTAGACCATATAGTTGATAGCATATAATATTACTAAAAACAGAGAAAATGTGTGGTGATGAATCACCCAGAATTTGGCAAATACATCCTGAATTCTTTTTTATGTGCTAAAAAAAACTCATGGGCCTTGTCATGCCTCGTCAGTTTTCTACATCATCTTGACTTGCAAGGGTAAACCAGTTTCATGGCTTGAACTAGTTCTCATCTCCAGGATTGAATATTTGTTTACAAAACTGTTCTTCTGTGTTAGACCATAATTGTAACTGCCTCTGTGCTACCAGATTATCAGCATTGACGTGAAATTTGTGCTGGATAGAAATAATGCTTCTTCATTTTTGCCACTTAGGCAGTTCAGTTCCTTCCCTAAACAGAAGGATAATTAAAAGAAAGCAGACAAGAATGAAACATGTCCAGAGCAAGTGCCTCCTTGCCAAGATTAGACTGTATTAAGAACACATCAGCCAGCTAAATAATTTTGAATCACATTCTGAGACACAGTTCACAAATGCAAACCCTAAGCCTCTTTTCCAATTACTGTAAGCTGCATATACACTCAACTCAGAGAGTGTGAAAATGCAAGTCACCTGTCTGAAAGTAGGGGCAATGGCTCAGCACGATCCAGCACCACTCCTGGAAAACATGTTCCAGGTGTGCGCCATAATTTCCGCCAAACTAGGAAGGGAATGTACTTGGGGACATTCTTATTTCATATTCAGATTCAGATCACAGAGGCTGACATGTTTATAGAACACTTCCCCCAAAGAATCAGTCGTGCCTAAACAAAAATATTGTTTATGGTAGTCAAATGATTTACTCACTCACCACCTCCTTTCCACATCTGGAGACCTAAGAAGAATTTTTATTTTTCTTATGATTTGAATAGAAAAGCACATTCTTATTTCAGTAGCCAAAACACTGGTCTTCTTCAGGTCTCGAGAGCCATCATCAAAACTGACACTAATTGGCGTTATTGCTGACAGCACAGAGTGACAGGGTAGGCTCTGCAGATGAAGCACCATTCATTCCCAGTTGTACATGTAGCTCACTCACTCATGGATGGGGAGATTCAGGGAACCCTACAGCTGAGCCTGCCCTTGTCATTCATGTTCTGTCAAGACAAAGGATGATAGGACTTTTGATCCAGCACTTCCTCCAAACACTATTTACTGTCTTTGACTCTGTGCACTTTGCTTCCCTTCCCAAGCTGAACTGAAGGGTTGGAATTCAAAGGCACTGAAAGCTTGACTCTAATCAGTGATCCACACATAGCAGGTGCTGAGAGACCCATGGCTGCACTCACAGCTGCATTTGGGCTTTATGACAGCAGCTCAAGACTGTGATACTAATGAGCTCCATATAACAGAATGCATTTTCCAGCCCAAAGAATCACCACACACTTGAGTGATAGGAATCTTCTTGGGCTCCATTGTTGCTCATTCATGGTGTACACAGCAAACTCATCTCATTGCTGATTCTGTTTTATTTACACCCTTCTTATCTGCTTCTTAAATGGAACTCAGCTTATTTCCACTGGAGTTCTCATATTACATACCTATGTGACTGTGTTTGAATTGTCATATTGTATAAGAAAATTTGCATGATAAATCCAAAGGAACATAGACTCTTTGCCTGGGCTTTTCTTGCACCTACTCACAAGAAGAGCAGAATTTGTTCTTGATAGGGCATGATCTTAAGACAGTTTATCTATAGATATACTTATTAAATAAAACATATAGAAAAAATAGCTTTGAAAAACCTTTTATGTACAGAATGAAGATCTGTGAAATAAGGAGAATAATTTCAAAATCAAGTACTGAGCAGTCACTAAAAAATAGATATGCATGGAAATCCATAATAAATGCATAAATATAGTACCTTGAAGAGAAAAGGTATAATGCACTTGTATGTACTTGGGTTTCTTTTTTCTTATCTGTCTTTTACCTATACTGAGCTCATAGAATAGCAAAGATTTCATGAGTCATTTCGGAAGTCCCTCTAGTCATCCCACTGCCTTCGTATATAATATGGCAGGTGAGGGGAACAGGGAAATCTCAGTAGAAACCCAGTGTTTACCACATGTTTCTAGTCTACTACACATAGCCAATCACATTTGAAAGAGTATTTTACCTTCTGATAATTGCCAGGCTTAGGATCATGCTAAAACCAGAGGAGACAGTCATATTGAATATGTGTTTCTTGAGCTCACCCACTTAAAGCCCATGAATGAGGGAGAAGTCAGACCAACATATAAATTAACCACCCAAATAAAATAAAGTAACTAGAATGGTTAGGAATGCTTTCAGCCAAACTCATAATTAAAAGACACAGTGGAACTTTACATCAAAAACAAATATTCATATTAAAAAAACAGACTGTTGCTGAGAGAAATATATCTGACACTCTACATCCAACTGTAGAGTGCAAGTGATTTTTCAAACATGGTCATCAGCAGAGCTAACTTAGATATTCTGGATTACTCAGTAATAGATGAAAGTTAATATCCCAACACCCAAAACAAAGACAGTCAAACACTTTACCAAACATTTAGGTAAAAATGAGGAAGAAAAGACATAGGAAGTGAGATGTTAAGTACATTTTTGTAAGTTAGCATCCCACATAGCATCTTACATATTATTTCATTAATTCTTGTTGATTAATAATAAAGACCTTAGAAAGGCACAAAAAGCTCTATCAAGCAATCTAAAATGATTTACCTCAAGGCAAGGAAAATGGTTAATTCTAAGGTTGAGATTAAATCCTAGAGATCAAAATTCAACTTCTCATTTTTCTTATTGAAAAATATAGGTCTTGAGTGGCAAAGGACCTTCCCCGAGGTCATTCGGTTAGTTAGCTTGCCAGAAATGTGCAGTTTCTTCAGAGATTCAAGTTTTCCTTTGCTCTTGCTGTATACCAGGACTCCACAAGATACTGCAAATACCAAGGTGGTATTCTTGCCTTCATGAAGAGTATAATCTCTGCGGAAGACATTCAAAATAGCTACAGCAATGGATAGTAACAGAGAGTGGACTTCAGTACAGACCCCAAAGAGAGCACATGCCATGATGGCAGTGACACAGACTGAGGACATCCACCTGGTGGGGGACAGAACTGGTTAGAAAGGAGAGGACTTCAAGGGAGCAAGGAGAAGGAACAGCTGAGACAAACTACTCAATCTCAAAACCAGCCTCAAATGAAGCACAAATTGAGATGCATCCTATTAAAATAATCAAATACATTATTGGTGACATGAATATTTATTGAGTGATTTCTCTGGGCCAACACCCTGCAGGTACTAGGGATTAGCAGTGAATAACTAAACACAGCCTCTCTCCTAAGTGTTTCACAGCAACAGTGAAAGCTAATCTGAAACAAATAGAAAAGCAATTGGATTGCCATTGACCCTAGTGTTCCCTGAGAAACCAATGAATTCTACAGAATGGCTATAAAACCTGTCTCTACTCATCTTCTTCTATGCTTCATCCTCTAACATCAAGAACCTCTGACAGTTTTACAGAATTCTGCTGCAAATTTCCTGACAACATCACCTTTGAGAGAAGGGGACTAATTGAGCCACTGTCTATAGGAATCCATGAAAGAGATCTGGGGTCATGAACAAAGTCTTTGTGTATAGATATGACCAACTAGGCTGGTGGCCGCTTATAGTCAGGCAATCAGTGAGAAATTCCAGGATTGGTGGCTCACCTCTCTACTTCTCAGCAAACGAATTTCAAAATAATATTACCTTCAAGACCTCCAAAGGACAGCTCTCTAGAAAATCCCCTGTAGAGTGGAATTTTTGCTAGATACAAGCCATAAGTTATCATTGAATGCATGTGGCAAAGGCTACCAAGTTGACTGGCATCTACAGAACCCTTTCTGATTGGTCCCTAGTGTTTGAGGGGTAGGAGCTAAGAATTATCTCTGATGACTATGTCTTTAATAAATGCAGCCAACCAGAAGGTGAAGGTAAATATCAAGAATGTGTCTCAATATTGCAACATGTGGCCCCTAGCATTCGCAATGCCCAAAGTCAATCTGTAGATGTTAACCTCTTAATAACCCATAAATTTTGTCTAGAAAGAGCCCTAAAGACCTTTGGGAAATTCATAAAGGATTTAAAGCTAAACTCCATGCCCAAGTGCAACTCCAATAGCCGAAATCCCTGATGTTCTGCTCTCATTCTTACCCTCTCAGCATTTCAGAGACAGATGTCTGGGCAGGGTAACCTCTGATAAGAAATTCCTAATGAGTGGTAAAAAAAAAAATTAATATAATACATTAAAACCAGAAGGTCCTATACAGAAGAGGTGGTGTGCCTTAAAAACGAAACTAGGGGCCGGGCGCGGTGGCTCAAGCCTGTAATCCCAGCACTTTGGGAGGCCGAGACGGGCGGATCACGAGGTCAGGAGATCGAGACCATCCTGGCTAATACGGTGAAACTCCGTCTCTACTAAAAAATACAAAAAACTAGCTGGGCGAGGTGGCAGGTGCCTGTAGTCCCAGTTACTTGGGAGGCTGAGGCAGGAGAATGGCCTAAACCCGGGAGGCGGAGCTTGCAGTGAGCTGAGGTCCGGCCACTGCACTCCAGCCTGGGCGACAGGGCGAGACTCCGTCTCAAAAACAAAACAAAACAAAACAAAACTAGGGATGGCTTTGGAAAACTTGTAGCCGGGATGACATGTTCATTCAGAGCAAAGTTCAACAAAGGAGGACAAAGCAGGCAGAGTCTAGAAAACCCTCATCTTCCTAGCGTGCCTGAGTCAAGTAAGGAGAGAAATGTGCTATTGCTATTAGGATTCTTGGTTTTACTATATCTCTGGCCAGGAGGGGATGTGAGCGGAGGAGTGGTGAGTTGTCAAGAGACAAGTTCATTAAGTTTTATCTGACCTTATCTGACCTAGAGGTCGATTTTAATGGAAGCTCATACCCCAGGGTCTCAGATGGGAAGCTGTCTGCGGTTTTGAGCACTTTTTGATTTCAATATAAAAGAAGACTAAGAAACGAGACAAGACTCTATGGAAAAATAAAAGAATTCTATATTAATTTAGACCAGACTTTTCTTTCCCTGAATGTAGAAATAAGTTGCCAGGAACCCTGTCAAAACAAAAATGTAATAAGAATTATGATAAGAAAAGTATAGTGAGCTCTGCAAATATATCACAGGGGGGCCTTCCAAGACATAAAGACATTCCTGAAGAGATGACGTTTAAACTAGGTCCCAAAGATGAGGAGGAATTAGTCTTTTGAAGGGAGAGGGCAAAGTGGTAATATCCCAGACAGAGGAAACACCATGCGGAAAGGCCCTGAGATAAGATAAAACAGAGTACATTCAAGGCATGAAAAAGTTCAGTGTGATAAACATGAGAGACCGAAAAGAGATGAGGTCAACACTCTGGACAGGGTGGAGGTGGCAGACCTTCCACGCTAGATTAAAAGATCTTGACTTTATCTCGGGGCAAAGAGAACCAACAAAACCATTTTAAGTATAAAACTTAAATTATGACATTTTATAAAGTAGCCCTAACTAAAGAATGGAGAGTGAATTTAGGAGGAACATGATCGGAACCAGAAAGGTGAGTCAGTGGCTACTGCAGAACTCCAGAGGAGAGATGATGACCAGGATGAAAGAAGTGGCAGTGGGGCTCTGAAGAAAGGGATAATTCATGTATTTAACTATATATTTGACATCTCCTGCTTGAATAGGTCAGTCTTAGTGTCTCCTGACACAAGGCATATCCAAAAATCCTAATAATGAGCATCAATCTTCCCAAGTTCCATGCAAAGCATAATCATCCTCCTAGATGTGGAAGTCAGAAACCTTAGCGACATAGAAGATTCTTCTCTTTTCTTTATTTTGGCCGCCATACCCTTCCCCCTTTGATCTGTTCACAAATCCTGTTAATTCTACCTCCAAAACTGATTTTGCATTCTCCTGGTTTGAATTGGAAACAGAGTCTGAGAGATTTGTATACAAGGGGTTTACTGGGGGTGTACTCAGGAGAACATATGTAAGGGAATAGGAAAGTAGGATGACAGCGGGAGCAGCTGAACTGCAATGCAGTGGTGACATGGGCCTCAACTGATTCCACAGGAAGCTATGGAGCTAGGATGGTCTTTCAGGGTTGTCCTAAATTAAGGAAAGGGCCTTTGTACTTCCTTCTCATTGAGCAGTTAATGGGGGTGGCCAACCCAGAGGCATGATCTTGGATGAGGCATTTCCCTTAGGAAAGAACACGTCTTGGAGGTGGACTAAGCTCTGGGTTGTTGGCAGCCTGCTCTCCCCAGAGCTGAGGGAACGAGTGCCTCAGTCCTGAGGGGAATCTGGGTTGGACAGCACAGCTTCTACCACATCAAAATCTATCTTCCTCATTCTTTACTGCTACTTACATTATTCAAGTCATTATAATCTCTCACCTTGAAAATGTATGATAACCTCTGAACTGGTTTTCTCTGCCTCCACTGATGATGCCCTCAAAGCCATTTACTACCAAACAACCAAAACTATCTTTTTGAAATGTGAGACTAATCATGTCACTTTCCAACATTCAATGACCTCACTGCAATGAAAATGAAATCCAAACTCCTAATCCTGCCTATGTCTACTACTTACTGATGTGCCTTAAAGCCAACTTCTCTCTTAACAGGCAATTCCATTAGCTTTGAGCTACCTGTATCAGCAAACGCATTGATTCCACTTGCTTTCTTAAACTACACCTTGACCAACTCTTGAGACCCTTCAAACTCAACTACATGCCAAATTATACCTGATCTTGGGAAAAAAGAAGGAGAATTAGACAAAAATATAGAAATTAAAAGAAGAATATAAAGTTGGATATGGGAAGGGACATAAAAGGGGGAGAAGAGCAATCTAAGAGAAGAATAAATCTTTGCCCCATGAAGAGCAAGCGATAAAGACTCAATTCTGTTTTGAGGGTACAGACACCATGGGAAGCAGCCAGTGACTTCACTAATGTTACCTTTGACCATCCACAGATGCTGATTTGCAAGTACATGTTGTAAGAGTAGCATAAAAACATTGCCATTCTGCAGTAGTGGAATTCCAGCAATCCGTCATGCTTCATGTTTTCATTGGTTCCAAATGCATACATTTAATTTCATATCACAAGGCTACAACAGACTGTTTACACAAAAGACATCTGTGTTTATGTCAACTTGCAACTAACCTTGTTTGCTTTAAGTATGATATTATGGATAATCCTAAGCAGTGATAAAACTACATTCACAAATACATGACTTTTATTGTTACATAAATTTTTGGCTGTGGATTTGCCTTTCTTAAGTAAATATTCTAGAAGTTATCTATGATTCACTAGTGGTTACAATAATGCTTACAGGTTATAGCAATAAATACTCTTTTTTATATTACAAATGAGAAAACAGAAGTCCACAGAGTCACAGTGACTCACCTGAGTCACATGCTTACTGAGTGATGGAGCCAGAATTCGTAACTCCCAACGCCCTGTTCAACACACTCAATAGGAGAATGAACCAAAACTGCTCACATGGGATGTTTCTCATGACCCGGTGATTTCAAGACTAAGATAATTTAGTCTGTTGGTGGCTTTTTTGACATTACCCCCACAAGATGATTTAAACACATTTTTAGAAAAATTTTTAAAACTCTTTCAGATAACTGGGAAAATTTCAAGGTACAGTATATAGCTGAGAAATATAGATGTGTAGTTATTGTTCACTTAGTCACCTAAATGTATTCTCAGCTCTTTTCCTCTCTGCTTTGTCGCTGGGAGACCGGACCAACTGGTTCACATCATCTGAGTTACTTTGCAGGCTGGCTTAAGTAGGGCATGGCTAATGGGCATCATCAGGAGGAAGCCAGAGCTGGGGAAAAGAGGGAGATCAGTATATTTCTTCTCCTTGCACTCTATGCTTTGGACTACCTTTCTGCCAAGTTATATTCCTCCAGGACTACAACTAGTATTAAGCTAATTCCTTCTCCAAAGCACCAATTCTCACCAGGTTTAAATAATGCCATTTTCCCTTCAACCCTAGGGACTGTAATGGCTTCCCTTGCTGCTAGGTTCTGGGTGCCTCCACATCCCTTGTTGGTTTCCTTAATATTAATCCTTTCTGGGGGGGTTCTTAAACTAAATGATTCACTTTTTTCCCCTTGGAACTTGCCTGACACATACATTTGGAAACTGATTATTTATGTGAAGGTGACTCAAATGTTCAACCGTGAAGCTGCAAAGGTATATACATAACCATAATTAGCTGAATCTTTATTAGAAACACCAACTGGAAATAGCTTTAAGTTTACTTGGGAGATATTGCCTGTACTTTTCATCATAAGGACTGCCAGCAGTAGGTCTATGAAGACTTGTTCAGGTAGAGGGAGAAAAAAAACAGAAAGAAATAAATTCAGATGTGAAAGTATCACCTCTCTCCCTAATCTGGGACTTATGAAGCCATTGCAGTTCACATCTCAGAAACACCAGCCAAATAGCAGTGGTATTAATTATATATAAAAACACGATGTTATCAGAAAATGCCAGAACCCTGTCTGAAAAATTGCTACCTTCCTGCAAATCCCTGACAGCTCAATTCGATGCTAAGGTGTTTTCAACCAAAACAATGGCTTAATCACTCCATTACAAGTAATATTGCTATATTAACTGATAAGGCTTATGGCATACTATCCCTTATCCCTGGCAGCAGCACATGGGTCAACCTATGAAAGGGTGACTCCCAAGAGTGTATATCATAAATCCATGGTTAGAGAAACTTCCAGCTTCAACAGTTCCTGCATTTCTCAGTGACTGCACTCACTTGAAGACTGGGAGACACAACATTGATATTTTATGTATCATTTAGGGGCACCTATAAGCCAGCACTGCAACCACTGTGTCATCTTCTAGAATGCACAACTTATGGAACTGCCTATATCTGAAACACTTTTTTTTAGAATGCCAAGAAATGACCATATTAAAGACATCTAAGCCTTACTCATGCAGACTGCTTGTATTTTATATGAATTTCTTTCATATTTCATCACCTAAAAATTATATGACTTAGTTGTCATTCCCTATCTGGTTATTATTTGTTTGTTTGTTTGTTTACGTGTTTGCTTGAATTATGGAAACTAAGGCTCAGAATAGTTAAGAGCTTGCCCTAGGTCAAACATAGCCTAAAGCAAAGCCTGGGTAAAGAAAGATCTTCAGACTCAAAGCCCAGTGTTCTTTCCCTTCCACCACAGCTGCTTAGACTGTGTTTAGTCAAAAGCACATGATCTCTTATAACAGAAAAATAAATCCTTCTTTAATTATACTTCAAAACATGTCCCTTATTAGATTCCTCACCTTCTCCATTCCTATTACCCTATTCCCAACTGCCATCCTCTCTCTCCTGGACTCCTCCAATAGCCCCTTAATTCATCTCCCTGCTTCCACCCTCACCTACCCTTACTCCCATGGTCCAGAAGCCACACAGCAGCAAGATACATTTTAAACTTAGGTTGCGTCACTACCCTGACTTGAAAGCCCGGTGTTTTCCCATTGCACAAAGATCCAAACTCTTTGCCTGGCATACACTCCTCTTTGTGATCTGGCTCCTGCCTGCTGCTCTGAACTCCTCTCCAGTCACCACTATTTGCCAGGCTTCAGCCACTTTGGTCTACTTTCCAGCCTGGAAGTAAGCCAAGCTCATTCACACCACAGGGTGCTTACCCATATTGCTCCTGAGGTCCACAATGCCTATTCCCCGGGCCTCATCATGACTTGCTCTTGCTCACCATTTAGATCTCAAGTCCAAAGTCACATCACCTCTTCCCTAATCACTTTATCTAAAGAAGTTTCTTGCTCTATCCCAGGTACTCTATCCCATTACCTGGCTTTATTTTCTTTCAATACACATTACTCTTGAAGATCCTACTCTTACATACTTTTTGTTTATTTTTGAGGTAGACTGGGTGATATGCAGCAGAGTCAGTCTTTCCCACAGCACTCACACTGGGAAGTGTGTACTTCCCCAGTCCCTTGAGACTTGGTCATGTGACTTGCTTTGGCCACCAAAATATGGCTGGAAGTGACAATGAACCTCAATGGGCATGGTAAGTCTCACCAGCCCTCTTGTGCTCGGGAGACCCTTCCCTCACAATGAGAAGAGTCTGTCTGAGGTAACCACCGCCCCCTTCAACAGAGCTGCTGGAATCGCAAGCATATGGCACGGGTCAGAACCCATCCAAAGCATCAAACAGATTAAACCCAGCTGATCCCAGATATGCACGCAGGAAATCAATCTTGTTTCTTTAAGCCACTGAGAATTTGCTGTTCTTTGTTGCCATAGTGAGAGGTGACAATGTGCTAGCACCCCTCACTCTCAGCGCCTTCTCGGCCTCCGCATCCACTTTGGCGGCGCTTGAGGAGCCCTTCAGCCTGCCACAGCACCGCGGGACCCCCTCTCTGGGCTGGCTGAGGTCAGAACCGCCTCCCTCTGCTTGCCAGGAGGTGTGGAAGGAGAGGCGCAGGCAGGAACCAGGGCTGCGCGCGCTGCGCTAGCGGGCCAGTGCGAGTTCCAGTAGGCGCCCGGGCGAGCTCCGCGGGTAGTGAGGGGCTTAGCACCCGGGCCAGCAGCTGCGGAGGTTGCGCCAGGTCCCCCAGCACTGCCTGTCCGCATGCACCACACTTGAATTCTCACTGGGCCTTAGCTGCCTTCTCGCTGGGGCAGGGCTCTGGACCTGCAGCCTGCCATGTCTGAGCTCCCTGCCCCTCTCCGACCCCCGCCGCCAGCGGTGGGCTCCCTCGCCTGAGCCTCCCAGACAGGCGCCACCCCCTACTCCGCAGCGCCAGGTCCCATCAACCAGCCAAGGGCTGAGGAGTGCAGGCGCGGCTCAGGACTGGAGGGCAGCTCCACCTGCAGCCCTGGTGCAGTATCCACTAGGTGAAGGCAGCTGGGCTCCTGAGTCTAGTGGGGACTTGCAAAACCTTTATGTCTAACTAAGGGGTTGTAAATAAACCAATCAGCACTCTGTGTCTAGCTCAGGGTTTGTAAATACACCAGTCAGCACTCTGTGTCTAGCTCAGGATTTGTAAAGACACCAATTGGTACTCTGTATCTAGCTAACCTAGTGGGGACTTGGAGAACTTTTCTGTCTAGCACTGTGTGTAGCTCAAGGATTGTAAACACATCAATCAGCACTCTGTGTCTAGCTCAAGGTTTGTAAATACACCAATTGGTACTCTGTATCTAGCTAACTTAGTGGGGACTTGCAGAACTTTCCTGTCTAGCACCCTGTGACTCTGTCTACCTCAAGGATTGTAAACGCACCAATCAGCACTCTGTCAAACTGGACCAATCAGCTCTCTGTAAAACGGACCAATCAGCTCTTTGTAAAATAGACCAATCAGCAGGGTGTGGGTGGGATCAGATAAGGGAATAAAAGCAGGTTGCCAGAACCACCAGTGGCAAACTGCTTGGGTTCCCTTCCACACTATGGAGGCTTTGTACTTTCATTCTTTGCAATAAATCTTGGTGCTGCTCACTCTTTGGGTCCACGCTGCATTTATGAGCTGTAACACTCACTGGAAAGGTCTGCAGCTTCACTCCTGAAGCCGTTGAGACCACGAACCCACTGGAAAGAACGAACAACTCCAGATGCGCTGCCTTTAAGAGCCCTAACACCATGAAGATCTGCAGCTTCACACCTAACAGCGAGACCATGAACCCACCAGAAGGAATAAGCTCCAGACACATCTGAACGTCTGAAGGAACAAACTCCAGACACACCATCTTTAAGAACTGTAACACTCACCGCAAGGGTCCGCAGCTTCATTCTTGAAGCCAGTGAGACCAAGAACCCACCAATTCCGGACACAATAGCAAAAGCACATATCATTTATCAGTCTACGGATCATTTACTCATTTGTTTATTGGGTAAATGTCTATCTCCCTAACTGGAACTTAAGCTGCATGAGTGGCAGAGACATTGTCACATTTATAGCACTCGAAATGGCATTTGGTATATAGTTGGTACTCAATGATTACTTGTTAAAACTTATTAGCTGTGTCTGATACACTCTAAAACTATAGAAAATTTAAAACTCATTAGACAATATGAGACTTTAAGATGTAATATTTAAATGGTAAAATAGGGGACAATTTCCTAAATTTTTATTTTCATTGATACAAACTGGGGTTGTTATATTGTCTAAAGTAAGACTCATTGAAAATGAAAACAATTAAAATGTAAATATATTAAGTGGCAATAAAACATGCTTGAATTATTTTTCGAAGAATAAAGGAATTGCTATGTGCTGAGTGTTTCTCGGTCAAAACCTAGAGTAATAGTCTAGGCCTCTGACCTTTCTTCCACTCAGACACTCCAGATACACCCTTGCTCATCCTCTTCTTTCTTGCCTCTGTATTCTGGCTGACACTCCTCTTTTATCCAGAATACCCTTGCCCAACAACTCCACATTTTGACGTTACAGCTCTTCTTCAGATGCTACACTGCTACCCTTCTGTAAAGTATTTTCAGCCTTTGCCATACAGAATTAATCTTCTCCTTGGAACTTAGGGAGGCTATTTGTACCTCCTATGTAACATTTATAACATCTTGTCTTCTGGGTGGAGTGAGAGCTTCTAACAAGCTATGCGAGGACAGGAATCATGTCTTATTCATTGCACACTGCCCTGAAAATACTATATTTTCAACAAATATTTGTCACGTTGAAAGAGGTACTAAAGTTTTCAAACATCCGTTACCACCATGGTATGCATTAGGGCTGGAGAAAAGGTAATAACCCACATTACTACCCAAGCTTTCTCATAGTGTGAGATTGTTGTGAAGGTAGAAAGGGAGGTAAAAATGTAAACCAACTTCTTGTAAGTTCAACTATGCATAAAGAGGCTGAGATTTTGCCCTTATGCCTGACCTCCACAGATAAGAATCACCCTACTTGATTTTGAAATGCTTTGTACATTTTTGACTTTGCCAGTAAATAATATTTATAAAGCTTATTCCTTCTTTTACAGATGGATCAACTTGAACAGTTAGACATTCAAGCAAGGCTGATTTGTGGGAAAGGGAATAGGCATGCACATTATTTGATGATTAGAAAAATATCAAGATGCACTACCCACTAAATGCAATGCATCATTCAAGCTTCATTCCTTTAGGGTAATAAGTATCCTCTTAATCTAGATACTCTTGAGACAGTTCACACATTAAGTTAAATAACAGTATTCATATACTAATTGAATTAATGTAATGAGATTTCTTTCCTCTTGATAGTCAGTAATAAACGGTGGCCCTGGAAGAAGGGTGGACTGAAAGTCAGAGAGTGTAGAGAGGAAACCTTGTAACAAGTGAAATTGCCCTGGAGCACAGAGTGCTGGGAGCCTTGGCGGACCCTAACGGCAGCTGTAGAGTATTAGGAATCTGAGTGGCAGGGAGAAAAAAAAAGCCAGAGATGAAAGGAGAACAAAAGAGAAGGTACACTGGGTGCTAATGGAATTTCTAAAACTTTATCCAAGAGGGCTCTAGGACAACGCTGCATGTAAGAGTTTACATGATACCAAGCAAGTCCTTTGAGTTCATTTAATTATGTTGAAAGTGGGGGGGGGGGGATCAACACTATTTTCTGTTTTGTCATATTCCCTGAGCAGATTCACATTAAGAAACTTTCCCCAAAGTAACCCAGAGATTGTGTTTACATAATCACAAAAATATATACATTAAATATATACTAAAAGACCTCCAGAATAAATGTCTAGATGACCAGTTGAATCTAAAACCAACATTAGAAAGAACATTTGGCATCACTCAAGAAGATATTTAGATAAACTTCTTTCCTCACCATTTCAATTCAAACATTTGAAGCCCTGATATGCTCCAGAAATTGGATTAGAAACAAAAATAAAGATGTATTTGCTGTCTTCAAAGAGCTAGCAGTCTACTAAGAGAGAGACATAGAGGGAGATGCTCCAGAAAATGTGAAAGGATTGGCTGGTCAGAACAATATTCATGCAGCTGGGCTCATGCAGAGCCAGCAGCTGAGTGTGCTGTTTGGGGAACGACAGTTTGGTTCTGCCTAAACTACGAAGTGCCGAGATTGGGCTTGGCACACATGTGGGTGACAGAACTCAGACAGCCTTCCCTGGTATGCTGAGCAACTTAGAGGAGCTCTTTTCTAAGGAATGAAAATCTACAAAGAGTTTTATGCAAGGGAGTGAAAAGGTAAATTTGTGGTGATACGCTTTGTGGATTAACATGGACATACTGGGGCATTGAAGTCTATCACGAGGCTATAGCAATAAAGTGAGATACAATGGGGGCATGAACTAGGGCAGGACTAGGAAGGGCCAAAAAGGATGGCAAAAAGCTAATAATGTTCTGGCTCTTGGAAAGGTTCTAGGTTTAGTGGTGTTCACACATATATAATATATATACTTTTTCTATATTAACTAATTTAAAGGACAATTAAGCAGAGAAGAAAAAGGTGTTGCAGATTACAGGATATTTGTGTGCTGAAAATTGATCATATGTGAGTTAGAAAGTAGAAAAATCTAGAATGAGGATTGTTCCATAGCTATGCATGTCGTGTGCTGAACAAGAACCAGCAGAGGAGGGGAAGCGAGGACTGAAATTCAACCTGAGCTTGGCTTATCAGGTAGGATCTGTATGCCCAAAAGGTCAACTCTTTCTAACTTCCACAAAAGCACTACAAGAGCAAGCAGCAGCCCTGTCCAGGAAAACTCCGTTTTCTATCTTGAGGAAGTGAATGAATGGTGATGTCATTAACAGTGACTGGAATACTGGGGAAGAAAAGACTGTTCTTGGGTAGCAGTGTGGAAAGGAAGAAGAGTGGAATATTAATTTAAGACCATGTAGGACATCCATGTGAAGATGTTCAACAGCAATGTGTATCTATGATTCTCAAGGTCGGGGGAAAAATCAAGGCTGGATACAGAGATCAATGGCAGATATAGGAAATTAAAGAATAAAAGTTATAGAAAGTATAAAACTGTAAGAAAGTAGTAAGTATAAAACTGAGCTCACTTAATCTAGCAAAGATGAACCCAAGAAAATGATTTTGGGGCCTATTGCTCTGACCCAAGATTTAACATTCCCTAATACTTCATTTCAATGACATCTTATTGCACTTACAATTTTCCTGAAAACTTAAAACTCTTTTTCTACAGAAAACCCATTTCATCCCCTAAGGCACCAGCAAGTCCATTTCTCATCAACATTAAGGCTTTTAACTATGTCCTTATCTCTTCTTGAGAAACAACTGATTGCCTGTCATTGGCCTATACTTTTCAAGATGGATTCTGTAAAAGGTATTTTATCTTACACATTGCCTTAGTCGACCAAGGATGTATTGCCTCTTGTTTCGAGATACATTTAATTCAAAATAGAAATTTAAGCCTCTGTCTTTAGCACTTTGTCCTTTTGGACCCATGGAAAATGAAATTTTTATATAATATTTTTGGTGACATTCATGCCACTCAAATGGTCCAAACATTTTTTAAAGCAACATTGCACTATAACGCCTTATTAAGGGAAGGGAATTATATCTGAAATGGATTTCTGAAGAAATCTGAAGTGCTTCCACTCAAACAATCACAAAGATCTTAATGGGTGGGTTCTTAGCCAAAAAAAAACAACCTAGGTTATCTGATTAACAAAGGTTTAACTATTATTCGTTATACTTGCCTGTGAAGAGAGAATGAGGCCATACTTTGTGTTAAGCCCCTACCTTTCACCGTATACAACAATTAGCACAAGATGAATTAAAGACTTAAGACCTCAAAATATAAAATCCAGGATGAAAACCTAGGAAACACCATTCCAGACACTGGCATTGAGAAGTAATTTATGACTAATTTCTCAAAAGCAATTGCAACAAAAACAAAAATTGACAAGTGGGACCTAACTAAACTAAAGAGCTTTTGCACAGAAGAAGAAACTATCAACAGAGTAAACAGACAATCCACAGAATGGAAGAAAATATTTACAAACTGTACCTCCAACAAAGGTCTAATATTCAGAATCTGTAAGGAACTTAAATAATTCAACAAATAAAAAACAAATAACCTCATCAAAAAGTGGGCAAAAAACATGAACAGACACTTCTCAAAAGAAGACATACAAGCAGCCAACTAACATAAGAAAAAAATGCTCCACATTACTAATCATCAGAGAAATGCAAATCAAAACCACAAAGAGATACCATTTCATACTAGTCAAAATGGCTATTCTTAAAAAGTCAAAACACAACAGATGCTAGTGAGGCTGCGGAGAAAAGGGAAAAGCTTATACACTGTTGGTGAGAATGTAAATTAGTTCAGCCACAGTGAAAACCAGTTTAGAGATTTCCCAAAGAAATTAAAACAGAAATACCATTTGACCTAGCAATTCCATTACTGGATCTATATCTGAAAGAAAACAGTGTCCTACCAAAGACAGATGTGCTCACATATTCATTGCAGCACTATTCACACTAGCAAAGACACAAAATCAACCTAGGCGCATGTCAGTTGTGGACTGGATAAAGAAAATGTTGTACATATAAACCATGGAATACTATGCAGCCATAAAAATGAACGAAATCATGTAATTTGCACCAACATGGATGCATCTGGAGGCCATTATCCTAAAAGAATTAATGCAGGAACAGAACCACATGTTCTCACTTACAAGTGAGAACTAAATATTTAGTACTCACGGACATAAAGATGGCAACAATAGAAACTGGAGAATCCTAGGCGGGGAGGGAGAAAGGAGGGGAAATTGGTTGAAAAACTAACTATTGGGTACTGTGCTTAGAACGTGAGTGACAGGAAAATTTGTGCCCCAAACCTCAGCATCAAGCAATATACCCAGGTAACAAATCTGCACACGTACCCCCTGAATCTAAAATAAACATTGAAAAAAAAAGGGACATAGGAATTCAAAGAAGAATGCCACATAAAGACAGATATCACATGTTCTCACTCATGTGCAGGAGCTAAAAAAGTGAATCTCATGAAGATAGAAAGTAGAGTTCTGATTACCAGAATCCAGAGGGGGGGATCATGGGAATGAAGGGGTTGAGGGAAGAATATAAATGTATTTAAACTCTACACTTAAAATTGGTAAAGATGGCTAATTATTTATGTATATTTTTACCTCAAAAAAATTTTAAAAATAAAAGGTTGTTTGGGTAACATATTATCCCTACCCTTTAGAAATTTAATCTAGCAAATTGTCAAGAGTAAAATATCCCAGATCATGAACTGGGACAACTTCCCCAGTTCTAATTATATGAGAAAATATGAAGATCACAATTAAACTTTTATATTAATTTTACTATTATAAAATGTTACTTCATAATCCAATTCATTCCACTATTGCACCCTTTCTTCTTTAAGTTTTTAATTTTAAAACTCCAAAATAAAACAGGCTTATCCGACTTATTATTTATGATAGTCTAATACACTTATCACTATTCAAGGTAAATGTCATATGAAAGGAAATAAATTATGTATCCAGGAAGGCTGCAGTTCATAATTCCTTGCCTCTTTAATGTCAGTGCATTCTGGACAGGTTTTCAGGGTCAAACTAGCAGTTAATGTAGATTATGTAGATTCGGCCCTGACCATCATTTAATGACCCAGAAACTCCTGTGTTTCCCAGTCTGAATTACAAATCAATTTGATGTCACAATTATTTTTATTTTGCTCACCTGATTATACCCTGAAAAGTAAAATAAAAAGTCCAAGAGAGTGCATCATGTCATTTATTCTCCTTGGAACTAACAGAGCATGTACCTTGTCTACTCAGCCAATAAATAATTGAGCACATACATGGTTCCAGGCACTGCATTAGTTAGGAATGGTATCTATGTTGGTAAATAGTATAGTCTCTGACTTCTTAGAAACATATTTTTCCATGTCATAGTATATGTCTATCACATTTCTTTTATATATAGAGAGAGAGATAGAGAGTGCAGAGGGCAGTGGGAAAGACAGGGTCTCACTATGCTGCCCAGGCTGGTCTTGAACTCCTGGCCTCAAGCAACGCTCCCACCTCAGCCTCCCAAAGTGCTGGGATTACACACCCTATCACATTTCTTTATGAGTTTGTGAACTCTCAAAAACACACTAGTTGAGCATCTCTTCAAATGATGTTTAAGGGGGGAAAAAGAAACTCTAGAAGTCAGAGCTATTTCTCAGGATGTAAATCATCCTAAGTGAAGTTCCTTTAAATGAAGTCATATCACATGATATAACATAAACACCCAAAGAAGATTACACAGAAGAACCCTATCTATAGTTCAATTCAAAATGATCTTATTATATAATTTGATAGTTATCACGATGTGGTTCAAGAACTGGAGCATCCACAATCAACTTGTGTGACAAAAACAAAAGTGACAAGCATTAGGAAGTTGAGCAGTATTAAAGGGGTAGAGCATCTTCCCAACAAAAAATGCAACATATTTTAAATTTTTCTTTATATTCCTATTCCCTACACCACTCTTGCCATTCCCTTGATAGATAGGAAGACAATAAGTCATCGCAGGTTTTCTTCTCCCTTCTCAAACCTTGTCTAGATGTATTATTGCCCTTAGATTTTCAACAATTCCCACAGAGATTCTCTACAAATTGTTCTGGATCTCAAAAGAGCTTCCAAATACATGACTTGTTTCTGTCTTTTCTGGGAAATGGAGGTATTCTCAAATTATGTCCTCAGATTCTAGTTTTCTAGTCCTGAGAAGACATTTCCCTTAATTCCTCAAAATATTCTCCTCCTCCTCCTCCTCCTCCTCCTCCTCTTCCTACACACACACATACACACACACACACACTTGCATTTATTTGTCTTCTCTTCCTCTACCTAGTAGTCAAAAGAATCTGAATTAAAGAAACCACATAGATTGCCAAAATAAGATAAACCAAGGACAAAAACAGACTCTATAGACACTTAGTTGGATAAAACATCTGAAACAGGCCCAGATGCAATTTCAAATAGCTCTTGTCCTATTCATAATGGATTGGCCCGTTCATTAAATCAACCTATAAGCTGGCTTCTTCTTGGCAACCGTCATCTACAAGGAGTCAGACTTTAAAAGGTCATTTTTTTTTGCATCTTATATTTGGCACACACTGGCTGGAACAAAGCATTAAACCGCATTTAGTCACTCTTTCGTACAGACCATGGAAAGAAAGAAAATGCCACTCTAGCATATTACATAAACAAAAGGTTAATACGAAAACAAAGGTTTTTTTGAGTCGACTTTTGTTTTACAAAAAGAGAAATAAACAATGCCATTATTGTGTTTTAGGACCTAAGTTGTTGGTGTGCCCAAAATTCCATAGTAATTCATGGCCTAGTAAAATAATAATAATAATAATACACACACACACACACACACACACACACAGAGGCATGTATATACTTATATATATGAATATATATATATATATTTCTAGCAGTACTAGAGATGGATATATTCTCCTTTAGTCTTTTCCTTCCTATATTACTTTTTTAAAACTTTCATTTTATGTTCATATGCAGGTTTTATAGGTAAACACATCACAGGGGTTTGTTGTATAGATTATTTCATCACTGTACTAAGCCTAGTATCCAATAGTTTTTTTTTCTTTTTTTTTTTCTTTTTTTTTTTTTTTTTCTGATCCTCTCCCTCCTCTCATCTTCTACCTTCAGGTAAGTGCCTTCTACCTTCAGGTAAGTGCCAGTGTCTGATGTTCCCTTCTGTGTATCCAGGTGTTCTCATTATTTAGCTCCCACTTATTAGTGAGAACATGTAGTTTTTGGTTTTCTGTGCCTGAGTTAGTTTGCTAAGGATAATAGTCTCCAGCTCCCTTTATGTTCCTGAGAAGAACATGATCTCATTCTTTTACGGCTGCATAATATTCAGTGGTGTATATGCATCAGATTTTCTTTATCCAGTCTGTCAATGATGGACATTTAGGTTGATTCCATGTCTTTGCTACTGTGAATAGTGCTGCAATTAACATATGCATGCATGTGTCTTTACGATAGAACAATTTATATTTGTTTGCGTATGTTCCCAGCAATGGGATTGCTGGATCAAATGGTAGTTCTTTTTTATCTCTTTGAGGAATCACCACCCTGCTTCCAGAATGGTTGAACTAGTTTACACTCCCGCCAACAGTGTGTAGGTATTCCCTTTTCTCCACAACTTCACCAGCATCTGTTATTTTTTTTTACTTTTTAATAGTAGCCATTCTGACTGGGGTGAGATAGTAGCTCATTGTGGTTTCAATTTGCATTTCTCTAATGATTAGTGATATTGAGCTCTTTTTCATATGCTTGTTGGCCACATGTATGTCTTCTTTTGAGAAGTGTCTGTTCATGTCCTTTGCCCAGTTTTTAAGGAGGTTGTTTGGTTTTTTTTCTTGTAAATTTGTTTAAGTTCCTTATAATGCTGGATTTTAGGCCTTTGTGAGAGACGTAGCTTGCAAACATTTTCTCCCATTCTGTAGATTATCTGTTCACTCTGGTAATAGTTTATTTTGCTTTGCAGAAGCTCTTTATAGATTCCATTTGTCAATTTTTGTTTTTGTTGCAAATGCTTTTGGCATTTTTGTAGGGAAATCTTTGCCCCTTCCTACATCCAGAATGGTATTGCCTAGGTTGTCTTCCAGGGTTTTTTTTAGTTTGGGGATTTACATTTAAGTCTTTAATGCACCTTGAGTTTATTTTTGTTTATGATGTAACAAAGGGGTCCAGTTTCGATATTCTGCATATGACTAGTTAATTATCCCGGCACCATTTATTGAATAGGGAATCCTTTCCCCATTGCTTGTTTGTGTCAGTTTTGTCAAAGATCAAGTGGTTGCAGGTGTGCAGCTTTATTTCTGGTCTCTCTATTCTGTTCCATTGGTCTATGTGTCCGTTCTTATAACAGTACAATACTGTTTTGGTTACTGTAACCCTGTAGTATAGTTTGAAGATGGGTATGTGATGCCTCCAGCTTTGTTCTTTTTGCTTAGGATTACCTTGGCTATTTGGGCTCTTTTTTGGTTCCATGAGATTTTTAAAATCCTTTTTTCTAGTTCTGTGAATAATGTCATTGGTAGTTAGATAGGAATAAGATCGAATCTGTAAATTGCTTTGGGCAGGTTGGCCATTTTAATGATATTGATTCTTCCCATCCATCTGCATGGGATATTTTTCCATTGTTTGTGTCATCTCTGCTTTCTCTGAGCAATGTTTGGTAATTCTCATTGGAGAGATCTTTCACCTCCCTGGTTATCTGTATTTCTAAGTATTTTATTCTTTCTGTGGCAACTGTGAATGGGATTGCATTCCTGATTTGGCTCTTGGCTTGGCAGTTGTATAGAAATGTTAGTGATTGTTGTATATTGATTTTGTATCCTGAAACTATGCTGAAGTTTTTTATCAGCTTAAGGAGCTTTTGGTCAGAGACTATGGAGTTATCTACATATAGAATCATGTCATCTGCAAACAGGGATAGTTTGACTTCCTCTCTTCCTATTGGATGTTCTTTCTTTCTTTCTCTTGCCTAATTGCTCTGGCCAGGACTTCCAATACTACATTGAATAGGAATGGTGAGAGAGGGCATCCTTGTCTTATGCTGATTTTCAAGGGGAATGCTTCCAGCTTTTGCCTATTCAGTATGATGTTGCCTGTGGGTCTGTCATACATGGCTCTTATTATCTTGAGGTATATTCCTTCAATACCTAGTTTATCATATTCTCTCTTTTAAAATAATATATCCATGCCCCATTCCCATAGAGTGTACTGTCACATCCCAAACTGACACCTTGGCCAAAGCTAACTAGAAGAAAATTTTCTAGCTGAACCAATTATATTGCCTCACACTGATTGTATTAGAGTTCACTGAGAGAACTCGGTCACTAAGTATTTGGGCTTTGAGGTAATTTAAAGGGAACTAGAATGGTCATTATTCACCTTATGCAAAATGACAAGGAAGTCAGTTAGCAAAAAAATTAAGAGAATAAGGCAAATGCAAGAGAACTGCAGAGATGGGGATTTTGAGGACAGGAGAGGCAGAGAGAGTGACTGCCTTGAATTTGGATGATTTTTTTACAACTGATGGCAATGCCTCCTGTGGTTAAACTGCACCTCCTGCCTTTGGGTTCTATAACCCAAATCTTCTTTTTGGCTCAGTATATTTTTAATAGGCTTTATTTGTTATAGTCAAGTCATCTTTGATCAAGACATTGATTTCTTTTAAGTACAGAGATAAAAACAAGGTGCCAGGCGTTGTCAGAAAGCCTGACTCTCATCTTGTTTCAAAATTAGTATCTACTGAGCATATGTCATTGTTCAAAACAACCGTGTGATCCTAGGAAAGTAATGTTAACTCTGAGTCTGTTTTCTTACCTTTGAAATAAAAGTGGAAGGATTTCTGTACTTGACAGGATGGCAGATTAGATACCCTGAACAACCCTTTTGAATAAGATGTCAGATAAAAATTTTTTTAAGTATTTTTTTACATGAATCACTGAGCTAACACAAAAGCAATGAAGACATCAAGCTTCAGAAGTAAAGTAACCTGGAAAGTCTAGGAGATAAAAGAGTGCCAAGGCTGACTTTTGACCTGAAGACTATCACTAAAGTTGGAAGGCCTTGAGCTTCCACTCTGACACCTGCTCAGAAGGTAAGGAATGGGACATAAATCCCAGGCCTCCTCAAGGATGTGTAATCTAAGTAATTCCTGCTATACTCACGATGTAAGTATGGGTGAGGCATAGGCTCCATTGCACAGAATGGAACAGAAAAGAAATTCACCTATTTCATCTATGTTCCCTTGAAGAGGAAAAAAATTATATTTACTCTGGTAATTTAGAGCCATAAGCCATTCTTAAAGCATATTTGCAACCTGAAGTCATACTATTTGTGTGATTTGAAGAAGAAAAAAAAAACCTTAAGAGGAAAGTTTAATTTATGGTGGTTCCAGATTGGGAGCAGCCTCAGAGAACTGGCAGAGTAAATGCAAATCTTACTTTGAGGTATATTGATCATCAACTAATTAAACAAAGAATAATTCAGAAAGTAAATTTAATGCAGCACTATTTTCTGAATACAAAACTGATCATGTAGCTCTGTTGCTTAGAATATTTCATGGCCTTTCAAAAGTTGAGCTAATTCAACTTCTTTCCAATAACACAATTTTCTACTTATGATGCATTTTATCTCCCAGATCCCCATGTCTGAGTTGTTCGGGAGTTTTAAAACACACAAGGGAGTGGAAGGAATTTCTCCAACAGGGCATCCAGCAATTATCTGCTGAAATGAAAGCTATGAGTACCACTTGACTGTTTAGAGATCTTTATACCACTGGGAAAATAGGCAAAAGGAGGTGTTACAGTGTTGATCACTATGCTGAAGGAGCTGCTGCTATTATAGCTATTATATAGGATCAGGGAAATGGCTGGAATTCAGGTAATTCCCTGGACACCTTCTTTTACAACTATGCTTAAAACATATGGTTAAAAACAAATATGTAGTAAAACCCAACGAAGGACCAGCAGGGTTTCAGATATTTAAAGAATGAATATTTGGAGCATATCACTGGGCAAACAACCCCTACCAAGGGCAAAGGGAACTGGAAAAGGTAGTGCAGAAGAAATCATAAATGCGAGAGATGAAACTCTAACCCTGCTCATATTCCCTTCATTGCTGAGTCATTTTTCTTTTAGTAATTTCCTTTCTCTTTCACATTGCCCTCCACCAATATTGAAGATAGCGTTTAGTGATGGTAATTAACCTTGCCATTTAGCCCATAATGTGAGTATTATAAGGATAAAATTGATCTCAAGGAAACCATAGAAGGAATAAACATTGCCCAGATATCCCCATACTTGGAACAAGATGCAGGAACCAATCACAATTTTAGTCTATTTCCATTTGGGAAAGGGGTGAGTATAGTTTAGGTTGGTTGTAGATAATGTAAGAGGTAGAAATATTTGTGAAACTCCGTATCAGTGCTTCTCAACCTTTTATTATTACCTCCCCCAGAAAGAAAAATCCAGTTCAATTCAAATCTCCCTAATGAAGATTTGTGTCCTGTAGAGTTAAACTTTGGAGGACCACAAACCTTTGAAATACTGTATTCGTTTCTTATTCCCGCTAGAACAAATTACCACAATCTAGTATCTTAAGGCATAATTTTTTTCTATTATAATTCTGGAGGTCAGAAGCTCAAAATCAGACTGACTGGGCTAAAACCAAGGTGTTAACAGATCTCTTCAATATATTTCATTTTTGCTTGAGTTAGCCAGTGCTTTCTTTTGCATAAATGCAAATAACTCTACTCGTTCAGAATAAGATAATTTCAGATAATAATCTAATAATTTTAGGGTCCAGGATTTCAAGAAAAAAATGAATCATCACAAAAGTCATTTCACTTCCACTTTGAGTCAAAAGAAAGGAAAGAAGTTAGGCAATTAACAATTAAATAACTAGAGTAGCACTATCCAACAGAATTTTCTGTAATGATGGCAACGTCCTCTATTTCTGCTGCCCAGTACAGCAGCTACTAGCCTCATGAAGTGAGTGAGCACCAAGGAACTAAATTTATAATTTTATTTAATTTGTATATATCTTAATTTAAATGGTCACATGTACCATACTGGACAGAGACAAATTCAAATGCTTATATTTTTGTGATTAAGAATAGTCTTACATATGAAAGAGCACCTTAAATAAAGGATTAGATCTTTAAACACGAACATGAATACTAATTACTCTAATTTTTTTTGAGACAACATCTCCCACTATCACCAAGGAGGGAATGCAGTGGTGCAATCATAATCACAATTCACTGCAGCCTCAATCTCTTGGGCTCAAGTGATCCTTGTGCCTCAGCCTCCCAAGTAGCTAGTACTACAGGTGTGCATGACTGCACCTAGCTAACTTTTTTTAACTTTTGGTAGAGATGGGGGTCTTATTATGTTGCCCAGCTAGTCTCAAACTCCTGGTCTCAGGTGATCCTCCCACCTCAGTCACCCAAAATTCTGGGATTATAGGCATGAGCCACTGTGCCTGACCTAATTTAATTTTTACAAATACTCTTTGTATTAGTCTGTTCTTGCATTGCTATGAAGAAATACCTCAAAACTGCCTTACAGTTCTACAGACTATACAAGCATGACTCTAGCATCTGCTTCTGGTGAGACCTCAGGCAGCTTCCAATCATGGAAAAATGTCTAAAGAGAGAAGGCAATGTCATGTAGCAAGAGAGGGAGTAAGAGAGAGAGAGAAGGGGAGGTCCCAGACTTTTAAACAGCCAGATCTCCTGTAAACTAACTGAGCAAGAATTCACCATCACTAAGGAGATAGTGCTAAACCATTCATGAGGGATCCACCCCTATGATCAAATCACCTCCCACCAGGCCGCACCACACTGGGAATCACATTTCATCATGAGATTTGGAGGAAACAAACATCCAAACCATATCTCTCTTAAATTTTATAACAGAGATCCATGATCAGTAGGCTGGATATTTTGTTGCCTATCTAGATCAAGACCCTCTCTTTCTCTTCGCTACTCAAGGCCCCTTAGGCTGACATGTGTAGATTAATAAAATGGACTCCCTTGCCCTCTGGCTTCTATTTTGGGGTTGGTTTCTGGGAATTCCCTGCAGAAAGATGGAAGAGAGGAATGAAGTTGGATTATTTCTCTCCAAGGCCGCTGTGGGCTACCAATTTCCCTCAACCACAAGCCACAGTTCCTTTCCCACAGCCCTCTCCAAATGCCCTTTCTGTTTCATGCTTCTGGTAACTACTCTTCCACTTTTGCTTCTTCGGGCCTCCAGATCATGATGGTGCCCCATTATTACTAATTCCCAGGTCCTTACTGTGCTATGGCTTTGCTGGTATACCTCCACACACCCTGTCCTTATTTACTACCCTGTTACTACCCTGTTTGTTTATTACTCAGTTTGAGTATCCCATCTGTTTCACTCTGACTGAAAAAAACAGTCAACATTTCCTTTTACTAATAATTGAGAATTAGGCTTAAGACCATAAGCTAACAAATTAATAAATTTTTCCATAGAGCTAAAAGAGGCCCCTAATCAAATATTTTATTGATGATTGCTATAGATATTCATCATTATGTGCACACATACACACACACACACACATATACACAGACAGAGTTAGGAATAAAATTTAACTAAAAAATCAAAGGGGAAGTAACAATATTTCTAGTATTCAAAGTAGATAGCAAGGTTCTACAAAAGTGTTTACAAATGTGTTGACATGAATACTAGATTGCAGTTTGGTCAGACTCCTGAGAAGCTGGGGTTTTCAAGTGCACTTGGAAAAGAAGATAAAATATCATTGGATTCCCATTCGTTCAGTCCAGTTAGGTCACTATTAATCAAAAAAGAAAGTGGAAATAGAATTTGGTGTTGTCAACTACACACAGTTGGAAACAAAATATGAAAACCTTATTTGTTTCCAAGATGGGTATGCTATAGCCAAAAGAAACTTTAGAGCTCACCTAATCCAAGATATTCCAGATTGTGCTGTGAGTGGTCCTGGGGTCCCTACAACCCTTCTACAGAGGATTCCTTGGTCTGATAGGATTCAGCCCTTCACCCACCACTCTTATTTCAAGAGAAGCAATTCTGATGTTACCCCCAAATGTTTTAATTTGAATAAATAAGTCATTGTTAGATAAAAACAAAAGAAAAATATAAAAGCCATTTCTGATTCAAAGCCATTTATTTACTTCCCATTAACTAATTGAGTTCTATCTAAGTAAGAAAATTCCTGACTATTAAATACTTTGCTCCCCAACTTAGGTCCTAGAGTACCTTCCAATTGTTCTTACTATCATATTACAGTCATTCTAATGAAAACATTAATGATTTCCTTTTACACATGCACACATGCATGTATATATATTAAATGTGTATGTTAAGATCTAGATAATGTATATTACATATATGTTTATTTATTTATAAAATTTTTAAGGATCTTTATTAGGGTGTATGGTCCAAAGTTCAGTTGCTGGCTAGAGTGGTTAAAGTAATACTAGCTTCTGTAACAAATAAACCCAAAATATATTTTGCCTCAAACTCAATGGGATTTTATTTCTCGCTGGGAAGGTGATCAGTTCAGTAGAGCTGTCCTCCTTACAGTCATACAGGGACCTAAAGTGACAGAGGCTTTGCCACCTTCAATAGGTAGAGACCAAGGCCATGATGGTCATTTCCCTCTGAGCCAGCCCTAAGGGGAAATTAACATGGAAGACCACATCTGGAAGATTTTTCAAGGCCAGGAAAATGTGACATATATCACTTCTACTCACATTCCATGAGCTAAAACTCAGTTAGTTACATAGCTACCAAACTGCAACTGAGGATGGGAAGCAAGTCTAGACATGTGCTCATGAAGGAAAGGACAGGGATTTGGGGACTATCTAGCAGCTCTGTCACAATGGCATTGAACCTTTCTTTCTTTCCATTCCCAAAACACATACCTAGGACACAGGAAGAAAGAGTCATCCCCATTTTCTAAATGGGAAAACTAAAAGCATAATGTGCTGACAGGAGAAACCTCTCCCCTTTCTTCGGCCTGAGTCTTGTATTAAGTGTTCCAAATTGTCCTGGTTATTCTAGGGAGAGGAGTCCGTAGAAATAAGAGCTAGCTCCACTACTGGCTCAGACAACAACACTGGCTTCGTTCGTTGCTTTATTTCCCAGCACACCATCTATGAAATTCACCGCCCTCTACAGGAGACATTTATCCTATTGACTTAAGCCAGAAAACTATACACTTACTGCTTATTTCTCAAGTAGTGGTCTGTGGCTAAACCCTCTACCATAGTTATCAAAATGTACAGTGGTTATTTAAGATAACACCAGCTGCTCGCGAGAAATCTTGAAATCTCAGTGGCTTACCATATAATAAATGTATCTCTCTTGCATATAAAGAAAAATGAGTGTTCCTGATCTGCTGCCAGTTCTCCTCTGAGCATTAATTCAAGATCCAGCCTCCATTCAATTTACTGCTTTTCTGTTTTCAACATGTGGTTTCCAAGGTTACCCCGGGGATGTTCATCCAGACAGCCAGTGAGAAAAAGAGGGGATGGAGAAGGTGTGTCTCATTCTTGACCCTCTCTTCCTGCAAGTGACACATAAATCATCACTGCTCACATTTTACTGACAAAGCTATTAGTATAGCCACGCCTAAATGTAAGGGAGGCTGGGAAAATAGTTATTTCCCAGCAAGAGTTCTATGCTATAATAAGAAAGGCATAAGTTTTTGATGAAGAGCTAGCTCTCTGTGTTACAACTCATTAGGAGCCAGTAGAAAGAATCCCTTTACTTGGCTAGTTGTTATCAGTGCCACAAACAGTTCTATTTGCATAAATAATCTTACAGAGGGTTTTCTTTAGCCCAGTGCAGCTAAGCTTTTAACGTAAGAGAACACTTTGAAATGTAAGCAAATTGTTATGAATAAGTACGCACTGCATTCTTAAAGGATCCATAGCTTTTACATTAGATTTTCAGAGGGCTTTAAGACCTACCAAACTTTTTTTTTAATGATTGCCATAGTAGGGTTTTTTTGGTTTTTTGTTTGTTTGTTTGCTTGTTTTTTTTGAGACAGAGTCTCACTCTGTCGCCAGGCTGGAGTGCAATTACACGATCTCGGCTCACTACAACCTCCATCTCCCGGGTTCAAGCAATTCTCCTGCCTCAGCCTCCTGAGTAGCTGGACTACAGGCGCCCACCACCACACATGGCTATTTTGTTGTTGTTGTTGTTGTTGTATTTTTAGTAGAGACGGGGTTTCACTGTGTTAGCCAGGATGGTCTCCATCTCCTGATCTCGTGATCCGCCCACCTCGGCCTCCCAAAGTGCTGGGATTACAGGTGTGAGCCACCAGGTTGAGCAGTAGTATATTTTTTTAAAGTAGCTCTGCCCTTCTAGGCACCATTCCCTAACCCAGTGGTTCGTGTCATCAGATCCACTGAAGATCACTTTGAATGCACAGATTTCAGGACGCTAACCAGCCCTATTCATTAACAATTAAGTTGGGCAGAGGGAAAGACATTAGACATCCTGGAAATACATATTTTTTTACAACTCTTCAAGGAGCCATTGTCCTTACTCTTTAGGCTAATCTGAACAGATGCATCATTTATTACAGAGAGGTGAGGATGCTCACTCCTCACTAATGTTGCCGGCGATTAGCTGCCCCCACTCAGAGCACATCTGTGTTCCCTACAGTCTATTCAACGTTCCCAGATTGTTTCTAACATAAACAACTTTCAGTACATTTGTCACACCCACTTTCCATTTCATACATCCCTTAAGTGTGCCTTTTTAATTACAATGACTGATGTTTATTAACTATCTCTCATGTGCTGGGTATCATGCTTTTCACTCTATATTTCATTTAAAATGCACAGCAACCCATTTACAGGGGCTTATAGACCTGTATAACTTATGCAACATCACAGGGCTAAGGGCCTAAACCTAGATTCAAATCTCATTGCCTGATTCCAATCTATTTGTCTTATTCAAAAAACTACATTTTTTAAGAGACAGGGTCTTGCTATGTTGCCCAGGCTGGTCTCTAACTCCTGAGCTAAAGTAATCCTCTTGCTTTGGCCTTCCAAAGTTCTAGGATTACAGGCTTGAGCCATCACATCTGGCCCTCAAGAACCTACTTTTAATCTCTCCTCTTCTTTAGAAAATTGCAGGAATTTTTCATGGTTTTATTATTTGCTTCTCTTCCTCTCAGCAGATTTTGCTTTCTCTCTCTGCTACTACTTTAGGTTCTTATCTTTCCTAGTTTAAAATTTTAATTCTAAGTAGTCTATGTGTAAAACGGAGAACCTGTATAAGTTTCTTAGTGGTAACAATGCATGTATAACTGTTCATCAATTTTTCAAGTCAGAAGCACCAAATGAAGTCCATGTGAAACATTCTGGGTCTTACCAGAATGTCGGGTAGAGCTACAAAGTCCTTTTTTCTGCTTTAACATAAAGAGGAAAATGTTGGCTGCTATAAGTCCACAGATATCCTTAGAGCTTTGATCACAACATGCACAGCTGAGTGAGCCTGTTAATGACAAACACTTCAAAATATAATTAACTGTTATATCTGACTTCATGTCTCAAGGAATTCAAGACGTGATATCAAGAATTTGTGTTGAAACTCTAAATTATTTTGCAGCAGATGGCACATGGTTATATATCCTTAATTCATTCCATATAAATGTCCCACACTGGGAAGGGGCAGAGCAAGATAGCAGAATAGAAAGCACCATGGATCTTCCCCCTTCACAAGAACACCAAGTTAACAACAATCTACACAAGAAAACACCTTCATAAAAAACAAAAATCAGGTGAGCACTCAAACTCACACCTAGTTTTAACTTCAGATCACTGAAAGAGGCACTGAACTGAAGAGATAGAAAAAACAGTCCTGAATCTGCAATGCCACCCAATCCCACATTGGCTGCATGGTGCTAACAGAAGCTCTGGTGCTGGCGCAGGGAGAAGACTGCAATTGTTAGGCTTTGAACTCAGTGCTGTCTTGTTAGAGCAGAAAGGAAAACCAGTCCAAACTCACTGATGCCCACCCACAGAGGAAGCATTTAAACCAACCCTAGCCAGAGGAGAATTGTTGGTCTCAGTGGTCCAAACTTGAGTGCCTGCAAAACCTCAACACCAAGGGCTACAACACTCTGTGTCTCCAGGTAAACTTGAAAGACAGTCTAGGCCATAAAGACTAAAACTCAGGTGAGTCCTAGTGCTGAGCTAGGCCCAAGACAGTGGACTTGGGAGGTGTGACAGGAGACATACTGAGACACCAGCTGAAGCAGCCGAGGGAGTGCTGGCATCACCCTCCCCTAACCCCAGGTGGCACAGCTTGCAGCTCCAAAAGAGACCCCTTCCTTCCTTCCTCTTGAGGCAAGGATAGGGAAGAGTGGGGAGGACTTTGTCTTAGATTTAGGATACCAGCTCAGTCATAGCAGGATAAGGCACCAATCAGAGCCACCACACCCCCATTCAAGGCCCTAGCTCCCAGATTACATTTCTAGACATGCCCTGAGCCAGAAGTGAACCTGCTGCCTGGAAGGAAAGGACCCAGTTCTGGCAGCATTCATTACCTGCTAACTGAAGAGCCCTTGGGCCTTGAACAACTAGCAGTGATACCCAGGTACTACATCAAGAGCCTTGGGAGAGCCTCTGAGACTTGCAGACTTCAGGTAAGACTCAGCATATTACCAGCTATTTTGACTATAGGGCAAAACTTCTTCCACTTGAGAAAATCAGAGGGAAAAGTAAAGGAGACTTTATCTTGCACAGCCACAGGTAGGTAGAACACCAAGCGGAGGGCACTGATTCCAGGACTTGATTTGTGGATGGTATACCAGAAGGGAGCCCACTGCCCTGAAGGGTAAGTCCCAGGACAGGCCGCATTCACAAGCTGACTTAAGAGACCTTGGGCCTTAAGGGAACATCGGCAGTAGTCTGACAATACTCCTCATGGCCTGGGGTGGAATTGGCTGCAGGATGAGGCTCCTATGCCTTTGGAAAGGGGAGGGAAGAATGGAAAGGACTGAGTCTTGTGGTTGGAGATCCAGCTAAGCTGCAATACAAGACAGCACCAGATAGACTTCTAAGGTTTTTGACGCTAGTACCTGAATTCCAGACAGCACTTCTGGACCTACCCAGGGAGCCATCATCCATTCCCTAAAGGAAAGGATGCAGGCCTAAATGGCCTTGCAACCTGCATATTGTAGAGCCCTGGGGCCTTGAGCGAATATAAGTGGTCACCAGGGGGTAGTTCCAGCCAGCCTTGGGTGAGACCCAGCGCCATGCTGGCTTCAGGTCTGAAGCAGTACATCATAGTGGTGGTGGCAACAGGTCACATGTGTTACTCCACCTGCAGCTTTAGGTAGCTCAGAATAGAGAGCAAGATATTCTGTATGTTTGGGAGAAAGCAAGGGAAGAAAACAAGAGTTTCCGGCTGGTAACCCAGAGAATTCTCCCAAATCTTGTCCAAGACCATCAAGGTGGTATACCTCTATGAGCCTGCAAGAACCACAGCGTTCCTGGGCTTGGAGTGCCCCCTAAAGCAGATACAGTTGAGATCACAACACTCAAGTCCTTTCAAATATCTGGAAAGCCTTCCCAAGAAGAATGGCCACAAATAAGCCCAGACAGTACAGACTACAATAAATATCTAACACTTCAATGCCCAGATGCCAATAACATCTATTAGCATAAACACCATCCAGGAAACCATGACCTCACCAAATGAACTAAATGAGGCACCAGGGACCAATCCTGGAGAAACAGAAATAAGTGACCTTTTATTTCAAAGTAAATGTGTTGAAGAAACTCAAAGAAATTCAAGATAACACGAAGAAGGAAAACAGAATTCTGTCAGATAAATTTAACAAAGAGAGTGAAGTAATTAAAAAGAATCAAACAAATTCTAGAGCTGAAAAATGCAATTGACAGCAGAATGGATCAGGCAGAAGAAAGAATTGGTGAGGTTGAAGATAGGCTTTTAAAACATACACAGAGGAGACAAAAGAAAAGAGAATAAAAAACAAGGAAGCAGACCTACAGGATCTAGATAATAGCCCAAAGGGGCAAACCTAAGAGTTATTGACCTTTACGAGGAGGTAGAGAAAGAGATGAGGGTAGAACATTTATTCAAAGGGATAATAATAGAGAACTTCTCAAACCTAGAGAAATATGTCAATATTCAAGTACAAGAAGGTTATAGAACACCAAGGAGATTTAACCCAAAGAAGAATACCTCAAGGCATTTAATATTCAAACTCCCAAAGGTCAATGAGAAGAAAGGATCTTAAAAGCAGCAAGAAAAAAGAAACCACCTACAATGGAGCTCCAATACATCTGGCAGCAAACTTTTCAGTGGAAATCTTACAGGCCAGGAGAGAATGGCATGACATTTTTAAAGAGCTGAAGGAAAAAATTTTACCCTAAAATAGTATATCTGGTAAAAAAAAAAAAAAATCCTTCAAACATGAAAGAGAAATAAAGACTCCCAGACAAACAAAAGCTGAGGGATTTCATCAATACCACACCTGTCCTACAATAAATGCTAAAGGGAGTACTTCAATCAGAAAGAAAAGGACATTGGTAACCGTAAACATTCACCTGGAGGTACAAAACTCACTGCTAATAGTACACAGAAAAACACACAATATTATAACAATATGTGGTATGTTACCTACCTTAGTCTTTAGTGGAAAGACTAAATGATGAACCAATCAAAAGTAATAACTACAATAGCTTTTCAAGACATAATACAATAAGATATAAATAGAAACAACAAAAGTTAAAAAGCAGGGGGACAAAATGAAGGCATAGAGTTTTTATTAGTTTTCGTTCTGCATGTTTATACAAGCAGTGTTATGTTGTTATCAGGTTAAAATAATGGGTTATAAGCTACTATTTGGAAGCCTCAAGGTAACCTCAGACCAAAAACTGTACGATGGGTAAACAAAAAAATGAAAAGCAAGAAACTAAATCATATCACCAGAGGAAACTGTCCTTAGTGGAAGAAGACAAAAAGGAAAGAATACCATAAGACAACCAGAAAACAAATAAAACAAAGTGACAGGAGTAAGGACTTACTTATCAACAATAACATTGAATGTAAATGGACTAAACTTTCCAGTAAAAAGATATAGAATGGCTAAATGCATGAAAAAAGACCCATCGATCTGTTGAATACAAGGAACACACTTCACCTATAAGGACATATATAGCATAAAAATAAAGGGATGTAAAAAAAATATTCCATGCCATTGGAAACATAAAAAGAGCAGGAGTCACTATATTTACATCAGACAAAATAGATTTCAAAAAGAAAACTATAAGAAGAGACAAAGAAGGTCACTATATAATGATAAAGGGGTCAATTCAGCAAGAGGATATAACAATTTAAAAAATATATTCACCTAACACTAGAGCACCCAGATATATATAACCAGTATTATTAGAGATAAAGAGAAAGGCAGGCCCATATACAATAATACATGGAGACTTCAGCACCCCACTTCAGCAATGGATAGATCTCCAGAGAGAAAATCAACAAAGAAACATCAGACTTAATCTACACTATAGACAAAATGGATCTCATAGGTATTTACAGAACATTTTACCTAAGACCTGCAGAATACACATTCTTTTCCTCAGTACATGGATTATTCTCAAGTATAGACCATATGTTAAGCCACAAAACAAGACTTAAAATATTGAAAAAAATTGAAATAATATCAAGCATCTTCCCTGACCACAATGGAATAAAACTAGAAATTAGTAACCAGAGGAATTTTGGAAACTATATAAATACATGAAACTTAAACAATATATTCCTGAATGACCACTGGGTCAATGAAGAAATTAAGAAGGAAATTGAGAATTTTTTTAAACAAATGATTATGGAAACACAATGTACCAAAATCTATGAGATACAACAAAAGCAGTACTCAGAAGGACGTTTATAGCTATAAATGCCTACATCAGAAAAGAGGAAAAACTTCAAATAAGCAATCTAATGATGCCTTTTAAAGACCTAGAAAAACAAGAGCAAACCAAACCCGAAATTAGTAGAAGAAATACCAATCAGAGCAGAAATGAAATTGAAGTAAAAAAAATACAAAAGATCAATGAAACAAATGATTGACTTTTTGAAAAGTTAGACAAAATTGACAAACCTTTAGCCAGACTAAGAAAAAACAAGAGAAGATCCAAATAAATAAAATCAGAGATGAAAAATGAGATGTTACAACTAATAATGCAGAAATTCGGAAGATTATTAATGGCTACTATGAGCAACCATGTACCAATAAATTGCAAAATCTAGAGGAAATGGATAAATTCCTAGTTACATACAACCTACCAAGATTGAAAAAATCCAAAACCTGAACAGTCCAATAAAAAAAAACAAGATTAAAGTCATAATAAAAAAAAAATCCTCCAGTAAAGAAAACCCGGGACCTGATGGCTTCACTGCGGAATTCGACCAGACATTTAAAGAAGAACTAATACTAATTACACTCAAACTATTCCAAAAAAAAAGAGGAGGAAGGAAGACTCCCAAACTAATTCTATGAGACCAGTAGTACCCTGATACCAAAACCAAAGACACATCAAAAAAAAGAAAACTATAGGCCAATAACTCTGATGAATATTGATGCAAAAATCCTCAACAAAATACTAGCAAACCAAAGTCAACAATACATTAGAAAGATCATTCATCATGACCAAGTAGGATTTATTCCTGGGATGCAAGTATAGTTCAACATATGCAAATCAATCAGTGTGATACATCATATCAACAGGATGAAGGACAAAAACCATATGACCATTTCAATTGATGTTGAAAAATAATTTGATGAAATTAAACATCCTTTCATGATTAAAAAAAAAAAACCCTTAAAAAGCTGGAGACAGCAGAAACATACCTCAATATAATAAAAGCCATATATGACAGACCCACAGCTAGCATCATACTGAATGGGGAAAAACTGATAACCTTTCCGCTAAGATCTGAAAGAGGACAAGGATGCCCACTGTCACTGCTATTATTCAACATAGTACAGGAAGTTAGAGCCAGAGTTGTTAAAATGTCCATACTACCAAAAAATCCACAGATTCAGTGCAATGGCTCTCAAGATACTAATGATATTTTTCACAGAAATAAAAAAAAAATCTAAAATTTATATGTAGTCACAAAAGACCCAGAATAGCCAAAGTTATTCTAAGCAAAAAGAATAAAACTGAAAGCATCACACTAACTTCAAATTATACTACAGAGCTATAATAACAAAAACAGCATGGTACTGGCATAAAAACAGACACATAGACCAATAGAACAGAATAGAGAACCCAGAAACATGTCCACACATCTACAGTGAACTCGTTTTTTACAAAGATGCCAAGAACATACACTGGGGAAAAAACAGTTTCTTCAACAAATGGTGCTGGGAAAACTGGAAATCCATATGCAGAAGAATGAAACTAGACCCCTATCTCTCACCATATACAAAACTTAAACTGAAATGGATTAAAGACTTAAATTTAAGACCCATGAAACTACTACAAGAAAACATTGGGGAAAATCTCCAGGACATAGGCCTGGGCAAAATTTCTTGAGCAATACCCCACAAGCACAGGCAACCAAAGCAGAAATGGACAAATGGGATCACATTAAGTTAAAAAGCTTTTGCACAGCAAAGGATACAATCAACAAAGCAAAGAGAGAATGCACAGAATAGGAGAAAATATTTGCAAACTATCCACATGACAGGGATTATTAACCAGAATATGTAAGGAATTCAAACAATTCTATAAGAAAAAATCAATCCAATCAAAAGATGGGCAAAAGATTTGAATAGACATTTCTCAAAAGAAGACATACAAATGGCAAACATGCACATGAAAAGGTGCCAAACATCATTGATCATCAGAGACATGCAAATCAAACCTACAATGAGATATCATCTCACCCCAGTTAAAATGGCTTATATCCAAAAGACAGGCAATAACAAATGCTGGTGAGGATGTGGAGAAAAGGGAACCTTTCCACATTGTTGGTGGGAATGTAAATTAGTACAATCACTATGGAGAACAGGCTGGAGGTTCCTCAAAAATCTAAAAATTGAGCTACTCTATGATCCAACAATGCCACTGCTGGGTATATACCCAAAAGAAATCAGTATATTGAAGAGATATCTGCCCTCTTTTATTTGTTGCAGCACTGTTTACAATGGCTAAGATTTGGAAGCAACCTAAGTGTCCACCAACAGATAAATGGATGACGAAAATGTAGCACATATACACAATGGAGTACTATTCAGCAACAAAAAAGAATAAGATCCAATCGTTTGCACAGCATGGATGGACTGGAGATCATTATGTTAAGTGAAATAAGCCAGGCACAGAAAGACAAACATCACATCTTCTCACTTATTTGTAGAATCTAAAATTCAAAACAATTGAACTTAGGGACATAGAGAGTAGAAAGATGGTTATCAGAGGCTGGGAAAGGTAGTCGGGGGCTGGGGAGCAGATGGGGTTGGTTAAGAGTATAAAAAATAGAAAGAATTAATAAGATCTAGTATTTAATAGCATAACAGGGTGAATATAGTCAATAATAACTGTACATTTTAAAACAGCTTAAAGAGTATAATTCAATTATTTGTAACTCAAAGTATAAATGCTTGAGGGGATGAATCCCCACTCTCCATGATGTGCTTATTTCACATTGCATGCCAGTATCAAAACATCTCACATACTACACAAATATATATACACTGTGTCCCTAGAAGAATTAAAAATATTTTAAGTAAAATTAAAATGTCCCATGTTATGTCTTTCTGAGTCCCTGTCTCTGCTTTCTGACCCTGCTGACCTGGTATGACTAAGCTCCATTAGCATCTGAAAGGCAAGTCTAGAATCACCAGTACCATAAGGAAGTAGTTACAACTGTTGAAATGGCACAAGGCTCCTAATCACAAAAATTTACTTTAATTTTCCCATTGAGTAAGCCACTTCCATCACTTGATTAGCGTTAGGAGATATGAGTGGTGTTTGTTATTTTTTTTTCTCACTAGTATTTTTCATGGGAGTAAGTAGGAAAGGAAAGGAAGGGAAGGGAAGGGAAGGGAAGGGAAGGAAAGGAGAATAAAGCATACATCAGTCAACGACACTATGTTTTGTATTTCAGTAATAGATCAAAATGGTTAAAAGGTTAAAAATAGTTTATAGTGAATTTTTCAAGGATTTGTTTCTGCTATTTCTAAACACCATAATAGCCAAGAAAAAATACATCACCTATACATTATATCACCTATAATAAGAGATTAGAGACAGAAAGACTTGAGTACATATGTCAATGGTTTAATACATTAATTTAAAAATTAATTAAACATTATACCTTACATACATAGATACTTCATAGTTACTTCTGGCAGCCAGCACAGTTTAACTGTAATAGGCCAGCAGCTACCTATCAATGCGGAATCTTCCTCCACATCACCTTTCTCTTGGCTTTGTTTATACCATAACTTTTAATCCTTTGGTCTTCTTGCACCCTCCAGTCTTTTACCCTGAGCTAATAAATATACTCAAATTTCTTCTATCCTAAAAGGATATCCCTTTCATTGGCCCAGGCCCTATCTTTAACTCTGCTTAATTTCCTTCTTTGTTCAGCTGCTTTGGAAGAATATTCTACTCTAGTTAATTCTACATCCTCACTTCCCATTTCCCATTCTCCACCAACCATGAAAAACTGGTTTTCACCTCGTACCTACCCACCACACACTTGCCTCAACTCTAAAAATTGCTCTGCAAATGGCCACCACCTATCTTCATAATGTCAAATCTGCTCACTGTCTGTTCTTGCAGTGTGGGTCCCCTCTGTTCCACTTGAGAATGCTAGAGGCTCATGTCTTTCTAAAATTGTATATCATTGGTATCCATGGGATTATTCTCTCCTGGGTTTACCTCTACTCTAACTGTTCTACTGCTATCTCCTGCATGACTATTTTTGTTTCTCCTCCTCCTGTCTCTTGAATGCTAGTGTTCTACAGTGTTTTATTTTCTCCTCACTTTTTCTGCACATTGCTCTTCTCTGTATATATTTTTCTCAGGTGGTATCATTTGAGCTAATGATATGAATTCTCATCTATGTGCTACTGGCAAACAAAGCGAGTTCCACAGTCCTGCCCTCTGCCCTGACCTTCAGATGCAATTAACCAAATGTCTTCTGGATATATTCACCTGACCATCTAGTTTTCTCTGTTTAATACAAGCAAACCTGAATATAACATCTTCTCCTCCTAAGACAATAGAAGCTCTCCAGATTCTTCCTGGTTCCCAGTAACATTTGTGGTAACAATGTCTTTGTGGATAATGTCTGAGCCAGAATACCAAGGAGTCATTTTTATTCATAGCCCTTGCTGTGTGGATGGTAGGCCATTGGTTCTCTCTGTCCCACAGTTGGTTGGAGCAGGAGACAGAAAGATGCAGGCATTTGGGGTGCAGCTGAGTCTCAGGAATGGTTCAACACAAGAGGAAAGATGCATGAGCTCCTGACACTAAGATTCAAGGGTGGCTTTGAATCCAGAACCACCACACCTGTGAAACCCAGACCTCTTTTGACTCCTAATCTTACAAGAGAGTTATCTTATGCTCCACACAATTGAGAAGAGTCTGTTTCTTGCAACAAAAATAATCTTGACTAATAATATAAATTTTAAAACACTTGTATCTTTAAATCAAAGAACCTCAACAGCTAAACAGGACAGCAGTGCAATTTCTATCAGTATACAATGTCTCTCCCGCCTACAGGCCCCCATTGCTATAAAAACTCCAAATTGACTCTAATTTTCTATTAGTATACAATGTCTCTCCCACCTACAGGCCCCCATTGCTATAAAAACCCCCAAATTGACTCTAATTATCTATCTATATTTATCTAGCTAAGTAAAATCTTAGGCAACACACTATTTCTATTCCAATTATCTTCTCATTCAGCAGCTCAGAATCCAAAATGTCAAATATAAATTATTAAAGAATGCATTTAAAAAGTCATTTCTGTAGGTTTCCAGAATTTCTGAGGCTGCACTTTTGCTAGCTGTTTTAATAATCCTTCTTTAACTCCCAGTTATCAAATTATCTTTAATCAACAAAAGTGCTGTTGCATGAGGTACACAAATGGGAAAGAACCAAATGTTCCTCAAGGTGCCTTCTCTTGGAATGAGCCAAAGAAGTGACTCCTAAGTCGAACTGATTTTAAGAAAAGGTACACTCTGAGTTCTAGCATGAAATGACAGATTCCATCATAAAAGGAATCCGGATGGTCTAGGTACTGCCTGACATCTAATGAGAATATTCATAATTGTTAAGTTGAAAAGCGTTTCACATGTAACCACTTCTTTCGGGAGTAAAACGGAGTCCTGTCTGAGATAAGGCTGGGCTTAGCTACTTTTTAGTGAGTCAGAAGCACTACAAAATATCTAAAAGTGAAAGCGATTTGTCAAAGTAACATGTAATAATTGAAAGTTTTTAACTCTTTCATTCTGAAAAGATGTTTCCCTTAAAAACAGGCTCTGATATTATTTACAGCAACAAAGTAGCTCATAGTAGACTTTTGAAATAGAGCCAGTACCAGCTCCCCTGACAAAATTTTAGAAGCAATAAATATAATCTTCCAGCCTAACTAACTTTCAGAAGTCTTAATTGTTTTCTTTTTTTTTTTTTGAGATGGAGTCTCGCTCTGTCGTCCAGGCTGAAGTGCAGTGGCACGATCTTAGCTAACTGCAACCTCTGCCTCCTGGGTTCAAGCAATTCTCCTGCCTCAGCCTCCCAAGTAGCTGGGGCTATAGGCACCCACCACTATGCCCAGCAAATTTTTTGTATGTTTAGTAGAGACAGGGTTTCGCCATGTTGGCCTGGATGGCCTCAATCTCCTGACCTCGTGATTCACCTGCCTTGGTCCCCCAAAGTGCTGGGATTACAGGCATGAGCCATTGTGCCCGGCCTTAACTGATTATTTTATTAGAGCTTCCATCCCAGAAAAGTGATAAATATATCCAGCCTCTATAATACAAACTATAAATAGTTAATCCTGTAGTTTTTCAAACAACTATGACTCACCATGAATCATGGTGAAGGAGGGGGAAATAAAGGAAAAAAGGAGGGAAAGAAAACACTATGTTGAGCTGTATTTTCTCATCCAACACTTTAGTTATTCATTAGGCTTTTTTAATATCTCTGTAGTCATATCCCTAAAAACTTAATTCTGTATGCAGAGTAAAAATTAAAAGTGAGAAACGGTTCAACAAAGGTTTGTTAAACTTTTTCTCTTACACTTACCAGGAATCATGTAGTCCAAGTCATCATCTGAAGTCATTTAAGCTCAGCTGAAATCTGCAGACAATTATTTTCACTAAAAGGCTACAGTCTTATTTTCTCCACTTATGAACTCAGAGTGTCATAATCTTGGCTCTCAATTTTGGGATATAAGAACTTATTATCATATATTAAAATCACCAGCCTAACTAGTCTAGGATATCACTCTAGCAATTAAAAGAAACACACTGGCTGGGCGCAGTGGCTCACACCTGTAATCCCAGCACTTTGGGAGGCAGAGGCAAGCAGATCATCTGAGGTCAGGAGTTCGAGACTAGCCCAGCCAATATGGTGAAACCCTGTCTCTACTAAAAATACAAAAATTAGCCATGCATGGTGGCACACACCTGTATTCCCAGCTACTCCAGAGGCTGAGGCAGGAGAATCACTTGAACCTGGGAGGTAGAGGTTGCACTGAGCCGAGATCGTGCCATTGCACTCCAGCCTGGGGGACAAAAGCGAAACTCTGTCTGAAAAATAATAAAAAATAAAAAACACACATTGATGATACATATTAATAAATTTTAATAAAAACATAAGCCTCCAATCATCCTGAGTGAAAAAACAAATTCATGAAAAATGGCTACCAATAACATGAGATAATTAAATCAACTTTCCCTCTTCTATTTAATACGCTGCTTTGGAATTTCAACAAATTCAAGTTATGTCTATATTTATTTGTGCACACACACACACATACTCATGAACATACACACACATAGGTCCACATTCTTCAATACACCCTGTACCAAAAATAACAGATTAGGATTATCAAATCGTAAACAATATGGATTATATCCTACCAATGTTGAAATATGTTTAAGCAATCTAGGAGAAGAATGTTCACTACAGGTATGGTAAACTGGTAAACTACTATTTATCTAAAATATTTATGTCTATCAGAGGTAATTTCATAAATTATATTTAAAAACTCATTGAAGAAATACCTCCATAAGCACATGGAGTATACTTTCAATTTAGAAAGACAAAAAATACAAAGATGTGAAAATAGATGGAATGCAAAAGGAATTTGGCAAAGAGACAATTCAGGTGAGCTGGATAAATTAACAGAGAATTTTTAAAGCAATGGTTCTCAACCTTGGCTACACATCAGAATTACCTTGGGTTCTATTTATTTAGGTTCTGATTTATTTGGTCTTAGTTGTGGGCTTGGCATTGGAACTATTTTAACTGCCCAGATAATTGTAATATGCAGCCAAAGTTGAGAACCACTGCTCCAACTGATACAAGCTGTGAAACTGTCTCTCAGACAGGACTGGAATGAGTAGAAGAAAGTGCATCAAGAAAAGGGAATGGGTAATGTAAAATCAGGCACCGTCATTCAAAGGAGAGATGAGCTGAGAAGGAAATACTGTTGGCAAAAGCTCGAGCCACCCTGTATCCCAGCCAGAGCATTCTATAATGGCATTTACTTAGTGAGGGCCCAACAGCTCCGAGCACAGACTTCAGTATACACATTGAGAATATCAATTATCAGATGATCAGTCTCTCGGAAACTTTTCTCAATAATTGGACTCACAAAATATTAACGTATGAGTCAGAATGCCAAAGCATGCCTTTATAAGAAGAGACCTAACAGTCCAGTGGATTGTATGTCATATTGATACTGGGGCAAAGCTGTATGGGAAGCCAAATTATTATCAGAAGGTAGTGTAAAGAATCAGAACAATGGCAACTAACTGTATGATTTTAGTACTCAATACAGCAAGTATGGAGAGCAGGATGCTTCCACCTCCACTACATACACATTCCCGATTCATGGACCAGATACTCATGCAATTTCAGAGCAATTTTTTCTCTAAGATGGTGCCCTTACTCCTCGTTTGTCTTTGCTTTCGTGTTACTGTCTGCTTCCATTGGTATCTCCTTCCTTTATCAATGTTAATGCCATAGATTATATTACAATTAAGCTTGATTTAGTCTTCCAGATTTGAACCTGGAAATATAATCTCTCTAATCATTATATTTTGATTTTATTTTTCTAAGTCTCGGATATCTGAAGAAAACTTAATTTTGCTACCCTAAGAGAGAATTGGGAATGAGAAGGCAGAGAATTGAAGCCTAGGGGACATATTCAGCAGTAATGAAAAGTCAGTTTTTACAGATCTGGTAAGGACAACAAACATGATGTACTATGCACAGGTTGAGTATCCTTTATCCAAAATGCCTGAGGCCAGAAATCTTTTGGACTTTGGAATTTTTTACTATATTTACTGGTTGAGTAGTCCAAATCTGAAAATATATAGTTTCAAAATGCTCCAATGACCATTTCCTTTGAATGTCATGTCAGCACTCAGAAAGTTTGGATTTTGGAGCATTTTGAATTTTGAATTTTCAGATTAGAGATATTCAACCTGTATTCACTTGTTTATACCTTCTTCTTTCTCTATCAAAATGTTGAGCATAAAACAAGAACTATCAATTATTATTTGGACATTTGAATGTTATGTGTGAATATATATATACACGTATTTTAATTATATGTATATATAATTTAACTCAACAAGAGCTTATTTATTTGCCTTTTCTTCCTCTTAGAAAGTCAGTTGCATAGTGAGTAGGGGTTCCTTCTTTCCTTCTTGCAACTATTATTTGTAAAGGAACTCTTCTCACTGTAGTGCTATCCCAGCACTCCAGATGAGAATGGCTTCTGAATCACAGTATTTATGCTATTTCATGATTAATCTCTTTTTCATTCCAAAAAAAAGTTACTGTTAAAAGATGAAGTCAATACTTTGATTTTGAAAAACTCAAATAAGAAAATATCACAACTTACCTAGATAGCATCTATGAGTATTGCTCCTGAAATATAAAAAGGATGGAAATATAATTTCTAATCACTGAACTTTAAAAGTAAATTAGTTATTTTAGCTCATCTACTGTGTGGAATTGAAGACTTGGTTTATTTTTTTAAGTGAAAACACAGATTTAGACATCATATACACTTCATATTGTATTAGAATTAGTTCACTTGTAGGTGACACTTGACTTTTTGTCATTTTATATTTAAGCATAGTTACAACTCACAGCATCTCTGGAAGGTTAGCATGTAATATGATTTGGCTCTGTGTCTCTATCCAAATCTTATCTCAAACTGTAATCCCCACATGTCAAGGGAGGGACCTGGTGGGAAGTGATTGGATCATGAGGGTGGTTTCTCCCATGCTCTTCTCATGATAGTGAGTGAGTTCTTACAAGATCTGTTTGTTTGTGTGTGGTGTGGTTCCTCTCTCTCTTATTCTCACTCTCCTGCCTCCAAGTAAGACGTGCCTTGCTTCCTCTTCACCTTCCACCATGATTGTAAGTTTCCTGAGGCTTCCCCAGCCATGTGGAACTGTGAATCAATTAAACCTCTTTTCATTATAAATTATCCAGTCTCAAGTAGTTCTTTATAGTGGTATGAAAATGAACTAATACAGCAGGATTCATCCAAACCTCAACTAAGAAATTTATTCAGAGGAGCTACACTTTTAAGTTCATACTCTAGGTTCCAAGTTCTATCCTTAGTCTACTGCCTAGGTTAAAATCGTGCTGAGAGGCTGAGTTTGCCCTCAGATCATTCTGACTGATCAACTCTCTGGTTGGATGCTCTTTTCCCTTGTTAACTCTGATGCCCACTCAAGAGTTTCCACTGACCTTGATCACTTTGGTTTGCATTTATTCCATTGAGGACCTCACTTTAACAGACACAATCAGTATTCATACACAAGAAGCTCTGCTTCTTCTCTTCCCTGCTCCAATACTTGGCACCTACCAAACACATCATAAACTAATGGCAACACCCTTTCAATCTTTTCTCTGCTTGATCCTCAAACCAAAGATATGTAATCTTAAACTTGATCTCCTTATTTCCAATTTCCCACTTGCTAATCCTGTCTCCTCAGAATATATGAATTGAATGTCCTTAATGTCCTACGTTGATTCCAAGGAAGAAACCAACATCCATTTCTCCTCTACATGTGTAAATATAAGAAATATTGATGATTTCAGAAAGTTTTCAAATTTATTCAACATGTTTTACAGAAATCATTTATGCAGGATATGATTAGATAGATTTATTAAAACACTTTTTTGAGCTATCACTTCAAGGAAAATAGATGTTGCAATTTCCATCAAATATTTAAGAAATTCAGGAGGCTTAAGTGAATACATTCTGCATTCTAAAAATAATCTTTCTTTTCAGTGGACATTTTCAAATCCTATAAGAATTTTCATCGGAATTAACACAAATCACTATTAAATAATTAACAGTAATTAAGGATATTCTATTTTAGTCTTTTTTCTGAGTGTTTTTTTTTTGTTTTCTTTTTTATAACTAATATAATTCTGATACAGTCATGCTTGAGAATTTCAGCCAAAGAGTACACAGTCAAAAAAACAAAGTCATAAAATACGAGAGAGAGAGATAGAGATAAAGAGAGAGAGAGAGAGTTTAAAATGAAGTACAAACATGTTTCTAAGGCCAGAACAGCACAGTAAATTCACACTTCTTAGTTAACTTCTTTCACGCCCCAAATTGTCTATAGACCTTCCCAACATGTCAAGAACAAAAAGAATCACTTTTTTGCATCTTTCCATTTCTGCGAAACTCTAGGGTAACAGGTCTCGTTCATACTTTCACAGACACATCATTTTTTAGCTCCCTTCTTGCTGAGAAAATTGGTGAAGTTAAAAACCTGCTGGGATTCTAATTTGAAGTAAGAGGTACCACCATAATTCAAAAAGTAAGACTTCATTTGTGAAGCTTCAACCACATTTGCAAGCAATCAGTTGTTCTGTCCATTTTTCCATCTGTAAAACAAGGGTAATAGCACCTACTATGGTTGTTGTGAAGCACAAATGAAAAGCCTGGTGCAGAGAAGGCAGCTTTTGCAGTTGTTACTTCTGCGTGATGCTTTTAGATGTGAAACTGAGGGAAACTTTTGTCTCTAGTGCTGCCTTGAGCAAACAATCACTTTGCCAAGTAATGAATTCAGCCAGAATTTATACTCTCTATATATGACAGAGTTGAGAAAAGCTCACAAATATTCCAATACTTTAGGAGAGGTGGTGGCTTTTTGCATACATTTTCTTCCCTTTATGTTATAATGTATATGGCAATCTTATTCTTCAAGTAAAATATTATTTTGAATCATTAAGAATGTCTACTATATATTGTTTCATAAAATAATGAGCTCTAGTGTATGTTAGAGTTCAGCAAGCTCAGATGTGTGTGTACAGACTTTCTTAAGGCAATTTTCTCTGTATATCATCTCAACAATTACATCGTATATACGACAGGCACAGATATCTTCTCAGAAACAAGCAGTGTTTGGTCTAAAAGATTAAACATGCCTGAAAATGTGTCCAAGGCTCACTCTTGAAAATCTGATTACAAAACAGTACATTTCTTCATTGTTCTAAGGACAAAAAAATGGGAGGATACTTTAGAGAAAATGTGTAATCCCACTTCTGAACATATATCAAAGACAATGAAATTATATCCTTAAGAGATATCTGCACTACCATGTTCTTTGCAGGATTATTTACAATAGCCAAATATGAAAATAACCTAAGAGTTTGAAAATTGATGAATGGACAAAGAAATTATGGTATGTGTGTATACATAATTACATACATAATATACATATGTATACACACAAAACATAATTTTTTTGCCCATTGATTCGTGAGTGTGTGTGTGTGTGTGTGTGTGTGATGCAGAAGGAACATAAAAACCTGACTGAGGCAGGTCCCAAACCTCATGCTTTTGGCAAGCTTTTGGCATTACAATTATTTAAACAAACCTAGATCAACCACATTAAATACATGCTCTGCTTCCACAATAAATGGCCTCAAAAATCCATACTTCAACTCTAAAATTCACCCATACCATTCTCACTGGGCTACCCTGTATCATTGATCTCTTCAACACAGCTTCCCACCACCTGCAATTTTAAGTCCCAATTTTGCTCCATGCCTCAGTTACACTTCCCTGACAAATACAAGTGATTGACAGCTCACTTTGATCTGCAGTCTTATCTTTTTGATATCAATACTTTCCTAAAGCCAGTCACCATTTAGAGGAACCCAGACTAGGGACAGGAGGTCCCCAGGCTGGAATCTTACCCTAGGATCCTGAAGGAACAACTGGCCAGACCCACTCCTCACCAGGAGCTCCCCCGCAAGAAGTCTGACAGAACATTCCTCAGAAGAGGAAACAGAAATCCTGGAGTGGAACCTCTGAGCAGTAGAAAGTGCTCAGCAGTGCTTTTGGAAGTGGGAGTTATCCCTGGATGTTGAACTATTTATTCAGTTGTCGCACAAGTATTTATTGAGTCTTTTGTGTGCCAGACACTATTCTATACACTAAGGATAAAGGAGTGACCAAGTCAGAGAATGTTTCTTTTCTCCTGGAGCTAGTATACTACTTGGGGGAGGCAGATACCAAACAAACAAACAAAATTACTACATACATAAATGCACAATTAAAACCATGATAGTGCAAAGCAAACCACCAGGGGAGTGAAGGCACCTCATTATATTGGAGAGTCAGGAAAGGCCTCTGGTGATATAACACCTGGACTTAATCTAAATGTGAGGAAAAAGATAGTTATCAGCAAAGTGAAGATACAACCCACAGAATGGGAGAAAATATTTGTGAACTACTCATCTGACAAAGGATTAATAACCAGAATATATATAAAGCTCCAACAATTCTATAGAAAAAAATTGAATAATCAAATTTAGAAATGGACAAAAGACATGAATAGATATTTCTCAAAAGAAGACATACAAATGGCAAACAGGCATATGAAAAGGTGCTCAATATCACTGATCAGAGACATACAAATCAAAACTACAATGAGATAGCATCTCACCCCAGTTAAAATGGCTTATATACAAAAGATAGGCAATAAAAAATGCTGGCAAGGATGTGGAGAAAAGAGATTCCTTGTACACTGTGGTCGAAATATAAATTAGTATAACCACTATGGAGGACAGTTTGGAAGTTCCTTAAAAAACTAAAACTTGAGATACTATACAATCTAGCAATTTCACTGCTAGGTATATACCCAACAGAAAGAAAATCAGTATATTGAAGAGATATCTGTATTCCCATGTTGTTGCAGCACTGTTCACAATAGCAAAGATTTGGAAACAGCCAAAGTGTCCAACAACAGATGAATGGATAAAGAAAACATGATACATATACTCAATGATGAATAAAGAAAATGTGGTACATATACTCAATGGAGTACTACTCAGCCATAGAAAAGAATGAGATCCTGTCATTTGCAACCAAATGGATGGACTGGAGGTCATTGTGTTAAGTGAAATAAACCAGGCACAGAAAGACAAACATCACATGTTCCCACTTGTGGGATCTAAACATCCAAACAATTGAACTCATGGAGAGGGAGTAGAAGGATGGTTACCAGAGGTGAGGAAGGGTGGAGTGGGGAGGGGGGATTGTTAATGGACACAAAAAAATAAAAAGAATGAATAACATATAGTATTTGATAGCACAACCGGGGTGAATATAGTCAATAATAATTTAATTGTACATTTTAACATAACAAAAAGAGTATAATTGGATGGTTTGTAACACAAAGGACAAATGCTTATGGAGATGGTTACCCAATTTTCCATGATGTGATTATTGCACATTGCATGCCTATATCAAAACATCTCACGTGGCCCATAAATATATATATATAATATATATAGTTTATTAAATATTAACTTACATGATCACAAAGTCCCACAATAGGCTGTCTGCAAGCTTGAGGAGTAAGGAGAGCCGGTCCGAGTCTCAAAACTGAAGAACTTGGAGTCCGATGTTTGAGGGAAGGAAGCATCTAGCATGGGAGAAGGATGTAGGCTGGGAGGCTAGGCCTGTCTCTCCTTTTTCACAATTTTCTGCCTGCTTTTAATTCACTGGAAGCTGATTAGATTGTGCCCACCAGATCAAGGGTGGATCTGCCTTCCCCAGCCCACTGACTCAAGTGTTAATCTCTTTTGGTAACACCCTCACAGACACACCCAGGATTAATACTTTGTATCCCTCAATCCAATCAGGTTAACACTCAGTATTAACCATCACAGTATCCACAAAATTTTTTATTTTTTTTAAAAAGATAGTCATGGGGGAATATAGGATAAAAGGATTCTAGGCAAAGGAGATGGCAAAGGATATGTAGAGTCTGCTAAGTATATTAATTTGCCCAGGTTAACAAACATAAAGACATTCATTGTGGCTGGAGCACAGCAAACAAAAGTAGTAGGTAATGACAGAAACGTTAGTGGGGCCAGGATATACAGGACTTTGTAAAAGCATGGTAAAGTGTTTGGATTTTGTGCTAAGAGTTATGAGAAGCAATTGGAGGATTTTATGTAGGATAATGCATGATGTGATTTGTATTTTAGGATCTCTCTGGCTTCAAAATGTAGCATCCATTACAGGGGTTCAAAAATGGAAGCAGGAACAGTGTAAGAAGACTTGTCCAGAAAAGAGAGGATGGTGGCTTGAGTGAGGGTTTGTAGGTAATAGCAAAGAATACAAGTCAAAAGAATCAGAGTACATACATTTTTAATAGAGCACGAGACTAACCGATGCATTGAATGCAAGTTGCAGAATGAAGTGTCATTTACTGGTGTGAGGAGAAGTAGGGAAGGAACTGCAACCCCACGTCAAGAAGGAATGTAAAAATGTCCCTCCAGCTTCAGGGGGTGAACAAGGCAGAGGGGAAAATTGCAGCCAGATGACCATTTTGAAAAGGTATCTGAGTTTCCCCAGATAAAGCAGCCCTTCAGAGTTTGTATTTCAGCTCAGTAACTTGGGCTGCAGAAAAGGTCCCCTGCCCCCACATTTTGCTCTAAAAGGCTTACCCCTTACAAGACTAGCAACATTTCAGCCCATGCTACCCTGAAATGAAACGTATTGCTAGATTTGACACATATAGCCCATCTTTGGGATTCAAACCAAGTCTATTTGGTTTGACAGGGGAGATGGTAGGGATGGATGACAATGATGGATAGCAAGAGAGGAGAGGAGTTTTGTGACAATGAAAGTGATTCTGGCTCAGAACACAGAAGCGTTCATTGAAACAACTGTAGCACTAATGTTATCTGCCATGAGGTGATAGAAAGGAGAAAGAAGAAGAAAAGAGAGGAGACAGAAGAAGAGGAGAGGGAAGAAGTGGAGAACAAGAAGACCTACCAGTACTACTACCACAACTAGTTTTGTGTGGCTACCATTTATAGTGTGTACACAGCAAGGTATTTTTAGATGTCGTGAAGTGTTATGATGAGCTAGGCACTGTGTTAGGTACTTTATATTGTCTTTAATCCACACAGCATCCTAAAAGTTCAATATTGTTTTCTTACTTACACAGGTGAGGAAACTGAGGATCAAAGAGAACAAAGGATTTGCTCGTAGACACAGTGCCACTAGCAAAGCCAAGATTCAAACCAAGGCTATTTAACTCCAAGGCCTATAGATGCTGTGGGCAGAGAGTGGAGGAACCTGGGAGATAGCATCTGACAATGAAATCTGCCAGGCCTGGCTTGCCGAACAGCAGTGGACACAGTCAAGAATCACAGCATGAACAACAGGGACAGCATCTGAGACTCTTCTCAGGAGGGACACAACACACAGACCATGGGAGATGCAACATTTGACTGATAGGTAGAGACTACGAGGATATTCTTTGATGTTGCTACTTTTATTGTGACCCTGATACCTGTGTCCTTGGGTTAGCAATACTACTACAAAACTGCATAATTCTGCAGCTAAATAAGTGCAGTGTAACTTCCCACCCGGCTCCCAAGTTGCTGCAGCTAGAAAGAAGAAAAAGCTTATCTCTGTGTGCACAATTAAATCTCTACAGAGAGCCGTGTTGGTCCTACTCAAAGACATCCGCATTCCCCTCGTTTTATGAAAGAATTATGAAAGTGTTCCTTGCTGAGTTGAGTTACGTCCTGAAATCTTTGAAGAAAACCTAAGTCTCTCTGGACTTGCATAACTCACTTGAAGTCTGTAAAACTAGAAGGAAAGATAAGGTTTCATAAGCTCCAATTCTTTTCTTTTCAAACATCCACAATTTTATGCACATAAGAGCAAGAGTAGCTCTCATTATTACTTGCTTACAATGCAAACATTGATAATGTTTCAAAATGGATTTTTCACAGAAGGAAGATATTTTCACACTTTGAAAGTTTCACATTTTCCTATTTAAAAAGTTGTTCTTAATGAAAAGTACGTTCTCTGGCTTCTGTTTTCTCTTCTTCACCAAACTCAACAAGCTACCAGTTTTTCATCTCTAATACTTCTTCCCACCTTTAGTCACCCCAAAAGGAATAAGACAAGAGCCACTAGGCCTACCATACACCAAAATCAACTCAAAAACTGATTTAGCTTTTATATTTGTGACAACGAAAGTGATTCAGGCTCAGAACACAGAGGTATTCCTTGAAACATATGCAGCACTGATGTTATCTGCCATGAGGTGATAAAAGCGAGTAGGAAGAAGAAAGGAGATGAGAGAGAAGAAGAAGAGAGGGAAGAAGGGAAGAAAAAGAAGACTTACCAAATGTAGAAGACCTAAATGTAAAAGCAAAAACTATATGATTTTTAGAAGAAAATTGTCACGGCCTTAGGTTCATGAGAAACAAAACGTTCTTAGAAAACAACAACAAAATCATGATCTACAAAAGAGAACATTTATAAACTGGACTTAATAAAAATTAAAGTATTTTGTATCAACATACTTAAATAAGAAAAAGAAAAGCCAAAACAAAGACTAGAAAATATTTGCAAATTATATGTCATAGAGGATTTGTACATAGCATATAAAGAATCCTTTCAACTCAATATAAAAATAGAATCCAATCTTCAAATGAGCAGATTTGAATATATATTTTACAAATGAGATATATGAATGAAAAGTTGCTCAATATTGTTAGTCATTAGAGAAGTCATTGTTAAAACCACACTGAGATGCCACTGTCGATCCACTAGAATGGCTATAATCCAAAAGACTGACAACACTAAGTGTTGGTGGGGATCTGGAGAAATGAAACCTACATATACTGCTAATGGGAATGTTAAATGAAACAGCTATTTGGGAAAACAGTGTAGCAGTTTCTTTAAAAAGTGAATTGTAATTCATTAATTTCACTTCCAGAAATTTACCCAAGAGAAATAAAAACGTATGCCTCTGTAAAAGCATGTACACAAATATTTATACCTGCATTATTCATAATAGCCAAAAAGTAGAAACAATTCAAATTTTCAACAACTTGTGAATGGATAAACAAAATGTGGAATTATATAATCAAATACTATTCATCAATAAAAAGGAACTGATTGGTGCTAAAATATTGATGAATCTCAAAACCATCATGCTCAAAACCATGAAGTCAGATTTGAAAAACTACAGATTGTATGGTTCCACTTATATAAAATGTATAGAAACAGTGAAAATATAGAAACAGAAAACAGATTAGTGGTTGCCTGGGGCCGAGGGTGGAAATGAGGATTATCTGCAAGTGAAGATGAGAGAACTTTGGGGGATTGCTCTAAAATTGATGGGATTGCTCTAAAAGTGAATTATGGTGATGGTTGCATAGCTCCTTAAATTTACTAAAGAATATGAAATTATATACCTATAAAGAAAGAATTGTACTGTATGTGATTGTACCTCACAAAAAAGCTGTTCAAAAAAACTTCGTAAAGAAAGAGACATTAGGTCCCTAAGGGTCAACAAGATATATCTATGGCTTTCAAAACAGAATGATTTGCTTTCCTGATAAAAAATACTTTAAGACATCTATCAGATTGGCCAAAAGCTTAAAGTCAGACAATACCATATGGCGGTGAGCATATTAGTCAGGATTTGTTATGTTATACCGCAAAACAACTCCAGGATCTCAGTGGTTTGAAACAAGGGTCAGCAAAGTTTTTCATCAAAGGGCTAAATAGTAGGTATTTTCAACTTTATAGACTACATGGTTTCTGCCTCAACTACTCAATTCTGCCTAGATGATATATAAACAAACAGGTAATGAGCCAGATTTGGCCAATAGGCTATAGTTTGCCAACCCCTGATATAAAACCTCAATAATTTATTTATAGCTCATGCCTAATATTTATTGCAAGTCAACTGGTGACTTTACTCCATGTCATCCTCACTGAGACCCCATTCGATGAAGTCATCATATGGATCATTAAAGTTCACTGAGGCAGAAGCAAAGAAGGAATGTGGTAAATTCCTCACTGCCTCTGCAGGCTGTGCTCACATTTCATTGCCCAAAACAAATCAAACAGCTACACCTAATTTCAAGGGGATTGGAAGAGTACAATTCTATCATGTGCCTAGAAGGTAGAGAGCTAGAAGTAGTAGCAAAATTAAACATACTGTACAAACCAAAATTTCTACTCTTAGATGGGTGCCCTAGAGTAGCTCCCACATAAGTGCACTAAAAAAATGCATACGAGGATGTTCACTGCAGTGTAGTTTATAATATTAGAAAAAATTGAATCCAACTTCAGTGTCTATCAATAGTGAATGATAAATGATGGCATTTTTTACTAAATGGTATCATGCATGGCAGTCCAAATGAATAACGTACAGATCAATAAAAATGAATTACTATGTAAGTATAGATATATCTATAGAAACTAATTTTGAGTTTAAAAGGAAATCTGCAGAAGAATACATACACAATGATTTTATTTATGTAAGTTGTTAAAAACACAATTTTTGTGGAGATATAATATAAAGAAACGGGCACACATTAACTTTAAAACAATGCTAATCCTTGAGGAGACTGAAGGATTGAGGAAACTTCTAATGTATTTTGCAATGTTTCAGATAAAATGTCTGAAGAAGTTATGGCAAAATGTTAATGTGCATTAAATCTGGATGGTGGATAATGTGGGTATCTTTTCTCTTTCTCCTGTTCTTAGTCGTATGCTTGAAATATTTTTAAATTAAAAAGAAAAATAATTACTGCAACTAGAGTATGATTTTCTGCAGAGTGAAGTGACATTAAATAACACTAACGACCAGGCTGAGCTGAGAGCAAGACAACGAGTTGCCCTTACAAGTGTCCAGCTATCAAAAATGGGCCAAGAAAGAGAATGAGCTAATATCACTAACTGAGCAGTCTCAAAGCAAAACTGTCAAGACTCATCTCTCTGATCTAGGGAAAGTTAATAGTGAATGAAATCTTCAAAAAATAAAGTCTATTTTTTCATGCCCTTTAATAATACATTGTGTGGTCTTTGAAGAGAAAATTGTTAGGACTTTCATGTTATAAAGATTGCTCTGTCTTCTACATTGTCAAAGTGTTCTCATATAGCAGAAACAAAATGGAAGAAGAGAGATTGGGGGGGAAGAATGGAAAGAAAGAATTGGAGAGAGAGAATGAGAGAAATTTTGAATGAAGCAAAGGACGGAGGGCCCATACTGTATTCTGGGAACTGAGCTCCCATCCTCGCTCTGTTACTAAATCTGTCTTGAGCAAGTAACTCCAGTTCTCAATTTCCTCTCATATAACTCCAGTGAGTCTCAATTTCCTCTTCCCTAATAAGAGCACAATGGTCTCCATTGCAGCTCAACATTCTATGAACCTTGAAATATCCACTGAGGGTCATGTTCAGAGAAGAAGTATTGCCCTGGAATTAAAACCCTCGGCATCTGTCTGATCCAGTGAACAACACGGAAGAATAAAAAGTCAGGGTGACAATTCAGCATGAAGGTCAAAGCCACATATCATTCCTCAGGCAGTCAGTTGTGCTAATGACAGGTAGAGTGGGACGTGTGTGAAGATAACGTAGGGAGACTGCTGGGCTTCTTCTTCCACTGATAACAAGCAGGATTCCATCCCATCAGGGTGGCCCAACAGAGAGGTGTGAGAAGAATCAAAGATCTATGCCTACTTCCATCTTTTCAGGATTCCAGAACAACATAAAGAAACCCAGGAGACCCTGGTATACTCAAACCTTTCATTTTCCCCTAAATTTAGTGTAAAAAAGATAAAAATTACAGGATATGGGACAAAGCCTCACCAGAATGGTTTCTAGAACACCAACTATGTGCCAAACACCGTACTAACAACAAAAAAGAGCCACTGTTGTTCTTTTTCCATTACCCGTTCCTCCCCATCCCCATCCCTGTGGCACCTCAGCCCCTTTCTGCAGAAGGCATAATGACTCCTAGGATTTCTCTCCAGCCTAAGCCTTTTGCCTTTTAACTGGGATTAGGCCACATGAAGTCATTTCCCTATGACTATCCATGTGAAATCATCCATAATTTAAAGCAGCGAAGGCAACATACAGGACCTGTGAACTAGTGAGGCTCCCTTAGGAAGCAGAATGTCACGGATTAAAACAAATTTTCTTCAGAATTACAGACAGACATTCTCAGAGGAAAGTTTTCCAAACAATCCGACTATCTCTACTTTACATTTGGTATGATGTCATCACAAACCAGGATATTTCCATTAAAGTGTCAACACTCAGATTTACACAACAGACATAAAAATAAAAGCTAAACACTGAGGCAAAGAACGTTAATGGAAGTTATGTACATGCATTAAGGAGAAAATGCACCTCTGAGTGTTGTTTATGTAAAAGGCTATTTGTGAGTTTGAGCTTGCATTTCCTCTGACATTATTTGAAAGTGTCTATTTTACTGATGTGCTAGAAACATTTCTTACATTTTAATTATGTTGTGAAACATGATGATTCCAATCAACACATTGAGGACAGTTTTAAAGTCTATCAGCAAGAAAGAACCACCATTCATACAGAGTCCAGGCCTTTATTCATACAGACGTGAGTATACATTTAGTGCCTACTATGTGCTAGTGTCTGTATTAGACACAGCAATTTAGATATTACTCTCTCTCTCTCTCTCTCTCTGCTGCATGAACAATAGGTTTCCCCTTTGTGCTCCCACGTTTGCATTAGGACAATAGTTTTTGGGCAGCAGAGAGAATCAATAGGCAGCACAGTGAGGCAAGCAGGGTCCAGGTCATCAAACCCCACATAACTTTGAAAGCTATAAAAAATATGGAATAGTTTTAATCTGAGGAAGTATGGAATCAGATTTGCATTCGTAAAAAAAAAAAAAAATCATTCTGGCCAAAGTAAAAAGAACAAGGTACAATCAGGGGCAAGGAGATAGGTTCGGGGCCCCTGGGGTAATTAAGGGCTTGCATATGGAAGAAGTTTTAATATGTACATTAATATAATTTGATAACCAAATGAATTGGAGGTGAAGGATTGAAGGCAAGGATAACTCATTATTTCCTGGCTTTGGCTTCTACACATAGAAATGGTACCATTGGGTGAAAGAAGGAATAGGAAAAAAAAAAAAGCAGGTTTGCAAGGAGAAGAAGGTGAGAAATGATGAGATGATGAGTTCAATTTTGAACACATTAAGTCGGAGGTACATGGGAGCAGTCCAGGTGGCTATGTCTGGAAAGCCCCAGGAAATGTACCTAAGGCTCAGAAAAGATGTTCAGGGGATAGTGGAGACTTTGGATGCAGATGAGTTACTGCAAAGGAAGTCTATGGTGGAAGAGGTTTATAACAACAAGAATGATGCTAATAGCCAAGATTGAAAGAGTATTTCCCATGTGTCAAACTCTATTCTAAGCCCTTTACATATATTAACTCTTCTTTTCCTCACAGAAATCCAATGGGGGTGTGCATTATCACTCTTCCCATTCTGCAGATCATGAAACTAAGGCACAGAGAGTTTAAGCAACTTACCCAAGATCACACAGTAGCTACTGGAGCTGAGATGTAAACCAGACAAAATGTCTCCAGTCCATGCTTTCAATCTCCATACAATACATCCTTCCTAAGACAGCAGGGCCATAGAGGTGGCCGTGGACAGCAATGACATGGGAGGAAGCAAGGATTGCATGAAGAACACTGAGAATGGGAAGCTCAAAAGGTAACAAGAAAACTAAGGAAAGAAATAGCTTTACAAATCAGGGAGGAGTCAGAAATGTCAAAGACTGAAAATATCATTGGCTGATATCATTTGTTAACACACAGGAGGAGAAAGAAAACTGTTCTGAAAAGACTTTTATGTAAATATTATGTAAATAATATTTACAAGTGATCCAGTAATAATGTTGCAAACATTTTCATTGAATGATAAAGGGTTTCTGTCCCCATTAACCACATAAACATGAGGAGGTCAGGCAATTAATATGGATCTCAAGGTACAAATATACACTATTTAGAATCAAGTTTCCCTCTGTTCCTCTTATATACAGTTACCTGCAGTTCCGCCTTGCCTTTTGGTACGTAAAGGCTCCTGAAAACCAAAATGATGTATTCTGCTGCCACATCTTGCCCAAAGGAGGCAGTGAAACTAGTGAGGCCACTTCCCAGCAAGGACTATAAACTCAATTTGGGCAGCACTAACTCTCTACTGCCACTGCCAAGAAAATGAAAAGGGGAGATTCAGCAAAGGTAGCTTTGCAACCCATCCTTGAAGGAACCATAATCAGATCAAAACCAAACAAACAAAAATCCTTTAAGCTTTTAGATAGGCTCATTGAGGCTGTTGATCATCCTAAACCTTGATATGTCATGCGTATTCCAGCAGTCTGCAAATAAGTGAGCATCTCTAAATCTAATCTCCCATCCCAAAAGAAAATTGTAAAGCCTATCCTTTTCTTATTTCCAACTGGAGAAATACACTCAAATATTCTGCTCTGAAAAGCTAGGAACTGAGATCTCATTAGCTCCCTTCTCTACTTCAATGGCAATATATCCCCCTCTTGTGGATTGTTAGGATATTTCCACCCGAGAGTCCTCTCCAATTTATACCCCCACCCCCGACCCACCCCCGCTTAATCGTTAGGTTACATTTCATAACTGTAAGCATTAATAAAAGATAGGTTACTCCACCATAACCTTCTACTAACTGAAGTACTAGAGTACATACCCTGGCAATTCATATACATTCTTCTGGGAACGAAATCACTGTTAACAAACTGTGACCATGCATCAAATATTTATTGGGCTATTATGAAGACATGGACACAGAGCACTTGAAAAGGCAGAGCTGGTTTCTACAAAAATTTACAACCTAAAAGAGACCAAATAAGCCGCTGAACACTGTGAATCAGTTGTTCTGGTGGGAAACTTGGACTTAGAGGAGGACAGCTGCACAGGTGGACTCCCCCACCTGTGACCAATAGTGCCAAACACCTGGATTCTAGAAGACCACTGAAGTGGGTAAAGTATGCTGATGTCCTGTGACTAGGAAAGTAACATTTTACATCTGAGTACTTTCTATGCACCAAAATTCAACATAGGAATTAAATTTCATGAGTGTTTGTAGAGATAACACCATCAGACAGAAACACTACTGACTTATACTTCGACCTTAAAATGTGACAATGTGTAGGCCTCCCTTTCCCTCATTTCAGAAAAGAAGGTGTCATTCCTTTCCAAGATGCACAAATTTACTTTCTCGGGTTCATTCTCCTCTTTTGGCTCCTTTCCCTCCACCTCTGATATTGCTCAGGCCTCTTTTATCCCATACTCTGATACTTTGAACCATGAGAAGTAAATGAACCTAATTTATTTCAAATAAAGCTATGACATAATTTACTACCTAACAGAACCTACCTGAAAAATGAAATGACACAAAGCAACTTATACCCATTCAAATACATGGCTTGTTGTTCTATTCTCTGTCTAGCGGTCGTTCTGTCTCCACTTGATGTTTAGAACAAATAAAAATCTGATGTGGTCTCCCTCAGGAAAGGCAAAGCAATAAATGAGTGAGGTATTTACAACTTCTATCTCAAGACTCCAAAATAAAGGATACTGTTGATGAACTAAAACGCATTTCATTTTTAAATACAGTAGAGCGGTGCTTCTCAATCTATCATGATCTAATTGTTCAAGAATTCTATCCTAGAGAAACACAAGTGCCAGGGAGCTACATGGTTTATTATCTTTCCACACATTCACTTCTCTAGAATGTGGGATTCCCAAAGGGATACATACTATTTCCTGACAGCCCCTAAGCATAAAATTATTATAGAGGGTAAAAGAAATTTTGCTATGGAGATTCAGAGCTGATTAATGTAAGCCATGCCCGTCAGTCACTCTCTGGAAGCCAATTAAGCAAAGTACTCAGATGTAACACTTTAACACCATAAATTAAAGTGGGCGAAAAGTTTAAATTCTATCATAAAATTAACCATTGTAAGTGAAGTAGCTTTGAAAATATACCTTATAAAAATAAAGTATATTAATGCCTCAATTGCTATGCAAATAAAGGAAAATTTTATTATGAATCAGCCAAAATGACCTCATCAATCTTCTAGCCTTCCATTTGGGGAAAAGAGGATCTTTGCACCAAGAGGTATGCGAAATTAATCTTCTTCAAGGGTATGATTCTGTTGATTCTTGTGAAAAACTTCACACAGAATCCCTTAAAAGTAAGAATGGATAACTCACCAGATGACATCTTCCTCCTCTGCTAACTCATGAAGTTGACCCAGGGCTGCATCATGGTCAGAGCAGAAGGAAAATGGTAGATGACCTGATTTCTTCCTCTCACATTAAATAGTTTGGGCACTTTTTAAATCCTCTATGAAATTTATTTGAGGTAAGAGACAGTGCCTCCCCCACACCTCCACACAATAAAGAAACTGATTGATAATAAGATAAGATAAAGTACTCCTATAACTCTATGTCTTATATAAATGCTCTCAATACATGATTTTTGTTTGTTTTTTACTTTTAACTTAATTGTCAAATAATTAGCTACTGAACCGTGGCTTTTACAACATAATCAGGAAAAAGTCACTATGATTAGGGAAGAATAGTACTGTATTCTGAACCTGAAGTACCTAGAAACAAAGAACCCTGATTAATTGCTTATGCCAGGTGACTCTAACATTACATATTACCTCAACCACTCACACCACGGCGTCCTAATTCCGTGCCCCGGGCTCTTCAAGCATCAGCTAATACCACTCTTCTGCCTTTTCCACACTATCCTTGACAAGAAGAGGAAGGTTTCCAAACTTCATGTGCTACAGATAAAACCCCACTTTTCTTGTTCACTACATCAACTCTCACTACCTTTCTATCTACTATAAAACTGGAACAGATTTATCTCTTAATTCCTAATTTATTGACCACCTCAAGAAGCTCAGCTTCTCACTCTCTTCGATTCCTCTCCCACCCCATATGCCTTCATCCTCACTCTTATTAGATAGCTGCCTACTTTCTGGTTTATGAACTCATCCCCCATCCATCCCAACACCTGAAACAATTTCAATGTGCTCTTTGAAATCCACACTCGATCATCAGCAAAATGCCCTGTATCCTTAATGTCCTCAACTTGACCTGATCTCCTGACAAGATATAGTTTCCATTTATCTCATCAGACCATCAACCCACTACCCTCCCTTGTTGCAATTATCTATACACCTGGGTCCTTTCCCTCACTCCCTGAAGAATTGAGTCCCTCATTCCCTGCACTTCCAGCACTCTACTTACCATCATTTTTGGTGACTTAAATATCTAGCTGGATGATCCTTCCAATACACCTGAACTTACTTCCTCTAATGTTCTTGTCTTCCACCTAACCTAGCCACCTACAACAGCAATTCCTCTATAGACTCAATATCAAGCATTCCACTCTCCCACCACCACCCCTTGTCCTTCCAGCACTTTCCCTCTACTATCCCAATCCAAACTAGGACCTATCAGTTTTTCTCACATCCTACTTATGTATTTACTTCCATTTTTACCTATTTTTAAATCCATAGCTCATCCTCTCTCTTTTGCATAAAACCTCAATTCTCTTAACTTCTTACTTCGTGGTTCTAACTTGGCAAAACTGTAATCATGGTTAAATCCAACTTCCCACCTGTTCTGTCCTAGCACCCATGAAGCTGAAGGTAGCTAGTAGCTAGAGAAAAAGGTTTTGCTGTATGTTTAAATCATAATAATTAATCTCAAAGAGACTTTTAGTGCTGCCCAGAGAATGAACTGTATTTCTCTACTTATTCTCTTTCTCCTAGAAAATTCTTTTATATCTCTTCTTCCACCTCAAAATTCCATCACCTCATCTTCACTCTCAGTTAATTACTTTCCTGCCTACATCTCTTAGAAAAAAGTAGTTCTAGAAACTACTGCCACCACCTCTATCTACCCAGCTGCAAGTATTGCACCTTCCTCTTTGTTACTACAAGTGATTTTTCCATGGCTTCATCTTGACCCAACTCCTCGATTTGAGCACTGGATCCCATAATCTCTCATCAAATAAATTATATTGCTCCAAAAATTATCCTTACTCTTTCCTAATTTTTAAAAAATCTCTACTAAATCATTCTGTTAAGCACACAACCATCAATTCGCCAAAACTGTTGTTGAGGTCACCTCCAGGTTGCTAAATTAGGTCTCAGTTTTTCACCTACATGACAAAGCTGCAATATTTGACTTAGTTGATCACACCCTCCTCCTCGAAAGACTTTTTTCACTTGTTTTCCAGGACCTCACATTCTTCTAGTTTTTCTTCTATCCATGGGTCACTCTTCAGGTTTTGGGGGCAGTGTTTTGTTTTGTTTTGTTGTTTCATTTCATTTTTTGTGAACCCTCCTCCCCTTTATGACAACTTCACAGTGGAGAGTCCCAGGGCTCATTCTTGGGATCTCCTCTATCTTCACTCATTTCTTTGGTGATCTATCAATCTACAAGCTGACAACTCCCAGATTTATATTTTAGCATTGACTTCTCCCATAAATTCCAGTCTCAAATATCTAACAGCATTCATCATGTTTCCGCTTTAATAACACTATAACGAACAACTCACAAGTTCAATAGCTTATGATTTTTTAAAATACTTATTTTTTTTTCTCATTTGTCTTCAGGTTTACCCAGGCCTCTGTAACTCAGGCTACAGGTTTAGTTCAGGTTTGCTTCACCTCTGTCTCATTCTGGTTCCAATAGCTCTTCAAGGGCATGCTTTTCTCATGGCAGAGAGTAAAATCTTCAAAGGGACTGCCACATTTTTGCCATAGTATCTATATCCCAGCTAAGTGTCCACACTATCACTTCCATTCACATTTAATTGGCCAATGCAAGTAATGTGGCCAAGCCCAGAACCAATGAGGTAGAGAAACATACTGCACCCAATGGAAGCCATGACAAGGATGGGGATGGGGAAAGAAAGAGCTGTGAACAAATACTATAGTCTACAACACTAGCTCCCCTATTCAATGTCTTCACTGACATGGTCAATGAAAATCTCAAAACGTCCTGAACAAAACTGGTTTTACCCCCAAACCTGCTTATCCTGCAGTCTTCCTCATATCTGCAATGTGCAGCTCCATCATTCCAGCTGTTCCAAAAGCCTTTAAGTCATCATTGACTTTCTTTCTGTCATGCACCCATCCAATCCTATTGGCTCTGCCTTCAAAATAAATCTAGAATCTAACCCCTTTTTTATCACCTCTGTAGTTACCACCATGATTCAAGTCATCATCATTTATTGTCGGGAGTATAATCACAGTGTCCTAACCAACCTCCATGTTTACACCCTCAACCCCCTATGGTCTATTCTCAATATGACAACTAGAATAATCCTTTAAAAGTTAGATTAGAACATGTCTCTCCTTTGCTCAATCTACCACTGATTCCCTTCACCACTCTGACCTCATCTCCTACTATTCTCCCCCTCATTCTATTCCCACCATACTTGTCTACTGCTAATCCTTGAACACAGCGGGTAGGTACATTTTTTCCTAGTGCTTTTGCATCTGCTTTTATCTCTGCCTAGAATATCCTTCCCCAGATATCTATATGGCTCTCTCCTTTGCCTCTTTTGGGACATTTATTCAAATGTCACCCTCTCAGTGAAGCCTCTCTGAACACCCTAATTGCATAGTGCAATGATAAGTGCTATGATGAAGTAAGCAAAGTAAGCATGAACTAAGTGGGAACCCTAAAGGGCACCCAGTCTTGACTATGAGTCAATATACTAAGTCCCTGATTAACAGGGAGGTGCCAATGAAGAGCAGGGGATCATTATGCCTTGTGTAACTCTGAAATGCATTGCCAAGAGATACGTGGTTGCTATCCTGATTCTGGAGGAGATGTATACTCTGACCCATTGATGTTGAACTAAGCCATGCGATTTTCTTTGGCCAGTGGGTTGTGTAAGGGGACATTATGCAAGCAGAGGCTTTATATGTGCTGTAGTGGTTTGGTTTAAACACTTGTGCTTTTATCATTTTCCTTGAAAAGAGCATACCTGGGATTGTCTCTGGTCCCTAAATGAGAATCATGTAGATCAAAGCTGAACCAACCCATAGCACCCAAGCCCAGGCAAGCCCAACAGAGCCCAGCAAGTAAGATCTAACCTACAACCCCATTAGAAAAAAAAAAATGCTTGCTGCTGAAAGCCACTAGACTTCGAGGGCGTTTGCTATGCAGCATTATCACAGCAAAATCCTAAAAGTATTTTTATATATAGCATCAATAACATCTAGAAAGATTTCTGCAACCATTTCTCCATTTTTTTTTTTAACCATACCCCATATAGGCTTTCATCTTTTCTCTATTACCCAGCTACCACCCTCACTCTTTCTTCTTCAGTGATAATTTCTTGAAGCAATAGTCTATACAGTCTATACACATTCATCTCCTCTTCGTCATTTATTCACCCACTTTAACCTCTCCAACATGTTTGAGGCTGGAGAATAGGGTCTGGAGGCAGGGAACCTAAGGCCGATTCATGCTGACTTCCTAGAACGAAATCAAAAGGAAAGCCGCAACTTTCCATATCCAAGTAACAAAAGTACCAAAAGTACCAGAGTCTACTCCCTTGACAACCCCGTCCCGCCCCCATCACCCCTCCCCGCTTCTCCCTTCCCCTCCCCCATCCCCACTTCCCCTCCCCCATCCCTTTTCCCCCTTCTGCCACCCCCGACACCCCGCCCCTCCTCCTGCCCCTCCCCCCACCCCCATTTTCTGTCTGGCAGATGAAAAATTGGAAGTACTTCTGATTCTGATTGGTCCCCTCCCACAACCAATCAAACTGCTCGTGGGCTGCTACTTCATTTACGTAAGGTGTGCACCAAGTAACCAACAGGAAACCTCTAGAGGGTATTTAAACCCCAGAAAACTCTGTAACCAGGCTTTTGAACCCCTTGCTGAACCCACTCCCGTCCTATGGAGCTTACTTGTGTTTTCAATAAATCTCTGCTATTGTCGCTTCATACTTTCTTTCCTTTGTTTGTGCATTTTGTCCAATTCTTTGTTCAAGATGCCAAGAACCTAGATACCCTCCAGCAGTAACATGTTTACACCTTGATATAGAGCCATTTTTTCAAATGTCACTTGTTTCTGTACCAAAGAGTAAACAAGGGCAGATAAGACACAAAGCTGGGCCAGTAGCAGTCATGACAACTGAGTCCTTCAATAGTGACAAGTAAGAGGTGGTTGTGTCAGGGTGGAAAGCATAAAGCAAGCTGAGAAGCGCTTTTGCTCTGTATATTGAAGTTTGTTTCCTACCCTTCCCTTTCAATTTTATATTAAAATAATTCATATTATAAACGAGAAACCAATCTGTTTTCTAAACTAGTTTGGTAATGTTATGTATTGTCACTGAACTTCTCTGGAGCCTAGTATTTTCATTTATCAATTTATAAAGTTACTACTTTTCCAGCAGAAACGCCCAAGACATTTTCAAACTTCATGTAACCAAAGACTGTGTACTCCATCCAGTTCTGGGCAGGGCGAGGTTTAGCAGTCTAAAAATGCTCAGCAATTAATTGCTTATCTTTTCAAGCCCCCTTGCACATCTCCCACCACATATGCACACTGGCCATTCAGGACCACTGAGCTAGACGTTCTCCAACGTTGCCTTGAATACTTGGTAGGTGTCTTTATTGCCTATAAAATGTGGTCTGAATTCACTAAATGAAATAATGGTTTGTATTTCTAAAGCAAATTATGTCATCTAGTGAATATAATCTTTTTTTTCCTTTTGTAATCTCCATCAAAGCCCTAAGTGTTAATACTTTTATGTTAATTTACCTTCCCAAGCCTCCAAAATACCAAATATGCAAGGCCTCTCATGCCAAGCCAGCAACTTTGCAGTAGCATAAATTAATTTCTTCATATAACCCATAGCATAGAGGCTAAGAAAAAACTTGAAAACTAGTACGAGTTTAGGATTTACATATGTTAGCAATAAATTTTTCCCACCACATAAACATTTGAAAGAATTTCAAAAATTGGATGTTTTTCTTTTCTTCATTATACCCTTATTCTGAAAAAAAAAAAAAAAAGGTCAGATACTTTTAATTTAATTTGAGGTTTTAGGACACAAATGCATTTCCCTTTTCTATACTAATCTTCATCCGTTTCAATATGAATTCACAGACATGCACATGCACCCAACTTTTAAATGTTTAAATGTACAGACAGACATCAAGCAGTTTCCAAGGGAACTTTGCTTCAAGGCAATGATCCTATTAAAAAGACCCTTTTGAGAACAAATAACCATTCCCTTCACTATCATTCAGAAGCATTAAATTAGAGCCACTCCTCTTGAAATGAAAAGAACAATCCCGTAGTTAACGATCACAGGGTAGCAGAGATTTTTTCCTCTTAAAAGCATAATTATTCTACAGGGTGGCAGTACTGGTATGGACCATTAGCTCTGACAGTGAAAAGCTTCCAATTCCTCTACAACTGAAAAGTTGCTTGAGATGACAAGAGATCTACAAATCATGATTATTTTAAAATCAGAGAATTAGGCCATGAGGTTGAAAGGGCCCTCCAGAGAACTGACGTTCAAGTCCTCTGGCTTAGGCAGGGAAAACAGCCAAAAACTAGACTTGTCGAGTAGTCTTTAAGGGGTGCTGCTTGCCTAGTGTTAGCCATTGGAGCATGAGAATGCCTCTTAAAAATAGTTATTTTTAGTATTTTTCTCATTATACAACAATAAAATTTAGAAAACAAAGAAAAGCACACAGAAAAATTAAAATCAACCATACCCCTATCACCCAGAGAGCCACTGTTAACATTTAAGGGCATAGTTCTAAACTTATTCTGTGATTTTATATTTACTTTTTAGAGACCCAAGCAAGGTCATAGCCTATGTACTATTTCATAAGGTACTTTTTTCACAGAACACTTTATTGTAAACATCTTCTCTATCTTACCACATATTCCAATAGAGATTTTTAATGACTGCAGTGAATTCCAGATTACCATACTGAAATTTATTTAACAAATACTTATTTGGGACACTTAGATTGTTTCTGATTTTTTACTCTTAGAGCTAATAGGGTGCTAGACATCCTCATACATAAATCTTTATGCACCTCTGATAATTTCTACAGGACACATTCCTAGAAGAATTGCTGAGTCATAGAACACAAGTATGTTATGAGTGTCTATAGAGTTTGTCAAAGCATTGCACAGAAAATTCATAACAACTGAAAGTCTGCCATTGATGTGTGAGAATGGACAGCAAAAATGGTGCTATAATTGCCTGACAGGGTCCACCCGGGACAGTTATATCTGTACATAGCAATGACTAAGAGGGATTCTGCCACCTCCTCAAGGGCCAAAAATTAATTCACTGAGAAATATTAGATGTGCACTAAAAAACAAGAAGTAGGGTTTACTAATAATGTTAATTTATATATACTTCTAAGCATCTGTGAATATTCCACAGTGAGATTCTGGCAAGTTCCAGTTTCTCCTCAAGAATGGGAATACCGAGAGAGAGTTAAAGGAGGGGTCCCTCTTAGATTTCGTCAGGATACTTCCACCGGGCTTAACAGAGCCTCCTGTTAGGGCTCAGCCTCACTCTTTGCTTGTACATCTCTCATGGTATAAAAGTGCTCTTAATACAAATAGCTGATTATCAGAGAACATAAATTGAATCAGCTGCAAAGCCCAGAAAGCTATATAAAGGTATAAACCTTCACAGTTTCAAAGCATTAGGGAGTTAGTGGAGCCTATAACAAACTGAAGGATAACTGTCTTGCCTAAAGTAATTCACATTCATTTTTTAAAACCATCCTGGCAGTCAAGCAAAACACATTGCAGGGCAAATGTCACTCATGGACCTCCAGATTGCAACCCCGGTTTGTTTGTTTGTAGTACTCCTTGTAGATTATTCTGTCTCTGATTAATGATTGTTCAAATATGTTTTGGGCAACAAACATTCGTTGAAGGATGTCTATGGATGTTTGCTCCAATGTGCTCCTTAAAAAGAAGTATTCAGACCAAATCTGTGACACTTATTTTTTAAAATAGAAATGGAGATTTCTTCCTAATGTGCACATCCTTCCTTTTTGTCTGTGTTCTGCCTTGCGTAGCAACTGGGACTCTGAATACCCTGGCAAATGAAAAATCATTATCAGGTTTGTTTTTCTTTTAGTAATAATATTAGTATTTATTAAGTACTTACTGGAGGCAGGTCAACTGGCTTCATCTAAGCTGAAAAGGACTTTCCTCATTACCCGTCTCCCCCTAGCAGCTCTGGAGATGTTTCTTTTAACCATTTTACCCACAAAACTATAGGGCCTATCCTTATCGTAAGAATGAAGTAACTCAACTCTAAGAGATGAAGTGAATCACCCAAAGTTAAATGATGCTCTTTACCTTGGGATACTGCCGCACACTCCTGTCACTAATTATAGAGTTTAAATTGTTATAAGTCTATACGCAGATACAAGAGAGTGTCCTTAGTCCCGAGGTCTCCTAAAATGAGTAAGAGCATAGGCAAGGAAGGAAAGGTGGCATAGGAAAGGAAATGTAACTGGAAGCCCTTGTAAAGTTTGATTTTGAGTTGGCGAGGCTAAAGTCCCAGGAGAGTAGAACGCTATTTAAGCCTAATGTTTTAGGAGTGGTAAATTTATTGAACTCACAGGCTGAAACAATCTCAAGAGGGTTGTTTATTCAGAGGAGGCATATTAATCCATTAAGCTAATGCTTTAACATAACCGTCCAGGCTTATTACATTAGCTTTGGTGACCCAAGTGATTCGACCTATTTAAATAAAATAACCTTTGGTGTGAGCAATATTTTTTTGTTAGAAAAAAAAGCATCAAATTCCATTGTGTATGTGTGTGTGTGTGTGTGTTCCATCTGTTAAGTCAAATTTCTACACTGGGCTTTTAGATTACTCTGAAAATCACAAACTCTTCCATACCTTGAAACATGCATCAGATCTAAAAAAGAAATTGCAACCAAAGGCCTGTACTCACCTAGATAAAATGAAAGTTTTATGAATGTGTTTAAAAGGAAAATGCTGCATAAAGGGAAAAACACATTGTGACAGCTTGGGGCTCCAAAATAATAATGAAATGATATTATATCTTAATTATAATTAGAAAGGTTCGGCAAGTTCTGAAATGTGAGTAAACCATTTATGTTTTCAACAAAGTTTGCATCTTAAATGTGTTTAAATATAATTTTCACTAAATCTTCATAAATCATTTATGGCAGACATTAAGTATATCAATGTAACAGGATCATGCAAAGAAGTTAGAAAATTCCATCCTACTAATAGCCTAAGACAAAACAAATATGCATGATTAACAGTGACAGTTTGAGAGAATAGCTTTAAGCAATTTAAAGACCCAGCAACCAAAAGCATCAAAAGAAACAAGTTACTTTCATTGGATGAATAGAAGTAACTTTAAAATTGAGATTGTTATAAGATACCACTTAAAATGAGCTACAGGAAAGAAATGAAAGAGGACCTATTTTATTCTCAAAAAGCCTATTCTGTCAAGGTTGTTGGAGAACCAATTATTCTTAGGAGTTCGTCAAATAAATGCCTCACAGCCTGTCTCAAGCTAAAAAATTACATACAAGCATTTAGCATGTATTAGTTTGACCCTGTGAGCTGACCTCATTCATGAGATTTAAACAGAGTTGTTGAAAAATACTTCAACATACTAGCACATCTTAATTGAACATGGCACATATTATAGCAAAGGGTATAATGTGGGAAATTGCACAAAACGAGAGTGAAAAAGGAAATTAATTTAATGCTATTCTATATCCCTGTGCCATTCTAGAATTTAACAAGGAACACAAACCATATAACCACTAAATTCTGGTTACATCGATCCAAATCTTCTCCAAGTCATCCAATCCAACCACCCATTTGTCTTGTTTTAAATATTTATGAACACAGGTTTTATCTGTAATAACTATCAATAGCTAATTGTTATATTAATAATAGAAAATTAAAATTCAACACTGAAACAGATGGTCTCCCTTCTACTCCACTTCAGTCTTTTTATCTTATTGAAAAAACCCCTAAAAGCCAAAATCTGCTAATCAGTTAGATGAGTTGTATAATATATCTGTTATTACTCAAGATGGGGTGTCAGTGAAAGCTTTTCTTACTGAAAGGCAATTATTTTGATCTGGAAAAAGTTCACAGCATGTTTGATAATCAACGTTCACGTAAACATAAGTATTTTCTCTTTTTTTTCCATTTAACATTGACTCTTGTACCCTCCAATCTCTTACTCTTCAGTGTTTTATTAATTGTTAATCTGGTGAATATTTATCTGATACTCAGTGACAATGGAGATGGTACATTCACATAAACTTGAGAAAGCATCTCTTTAGTGTGGCTTGTTTGGGATTTGCATCTATGTGACCTTCTGTCTCCATTCAGTAACCCCTTTCTGGCTTATCATGCCTCCCTCACAAAATGGACCTATGATCCTATTTGGGGCTCCAAATACTTTCTCAATTAAGTCATCCTCATCCACACATTATAAGCTATGTGACTGAATGCCAATAAAAGCCCATCGAACCCTAAAGTATTATATATTACAAGTTTTAAAATTATAACAAAGATATAAACACAAGTTTGATTTTCTTTTTCTTTTTTTTTTTTTTTTTTTTTTTTTTTTTTTTGAGACAGAGCCTTGCTCTGTCACCCAGGCTGGAGTGCAATGGAGTGATCTCAGCTCACTGCAACCTCTGTCTCCTGGGTTCAACAGATTCTCCTGCTTCAGTCTCCCAAGTAGCTAGGATTACAGGAGCCCACCACCACGCCTGGCTAACTTTTGTATTTTTTTAGTAGAGATGGGGTTTCATCATGTTGACCAGGCTGGTCTTGAACTCCTGACCTCAGGTGATCTGCCTACCTCAGCCTCCCAAACTGCTGGGTTTACAGGCATCAGCCACCTCACCCAGCCACAAGTTTGATTTTTCAAGGCCTACTTTATGCATTTTACAGCACCACTTTGTTTCAATATTAAATTCACATTCTGTGTACATAAAAAAAATTGAACCGGCTTATTATTTTCATCCAAAAGCTAATCAAAACTAAGTTCTTATAAAATAACTGGCAGTAAAGCCCTTCTTATTCAACAGGTAAATTATAAATATTTTAGTCATATTATATTAAGGTAAATAACAGTAATGTCAATTACTATTGCTTAAATGCTTAAAATTCATTTATTCTGGATATTTTCTGTAACTAGAAACATTAAGAAGTATTTTAATAAGATAAATGTTATTTATATGAACAATGTTTTTGCTTCCTTTCATTAATCAATTGCATTTTTGCATGAAAACATTAAAATTAGGATAGCCAGCTTACCTCAAACATTATTTATTTATTAATAGACTAAGCTATCAGGCAGGAAATAATGCTTTCCTGCTTTTTCAAATTCTAAATTTTTCAACTGGAAATAATTTAACAAATTAAAAATACTCTTTCTAAACCATTCTGTTATTAAAAGCTTAATTGTCTCTACAGCACTCCTATGATACCATTCTAAGGAAAATCTGCAAATGAGACAAAAGATTTATATAGAGTTTTGCCTCTAAGAACCATGGTTGGCCTTGGCTCTAGTTCTACAGAACCTCAATCCTGACACTCAGGAAACTGAGCCCCTTCGGACAAGTTTAGCCTGTCCCCGTGCTTTGGGCCAGCTCTGCCTGTAGTGAAGGTGAATTTTAAAGCACCAGACAGGTATCAAATCAACATTACTTCTAGGTTCACTCTGAGCAGATGCCCTGATTCTAGTAGAATTCTTGATATCTTTTTCCATGGTAGCTTACGGCAACAAGGACAAAGGGAGATTCTCAATAATAGTTAGAGCAGGGCAACAGAAATCAAAGTCAAAGAGGCAGTGCTGAGCATAATGTGGGAAGGTTAAAGAGAGGCTGTGGCTAGGATGATCAATCATAAATCAAAGCATGAGGGATAAGACTGAGACTGAATATAGTGCCTCAGATGGGCAAAGGTAAAACCATGGTTTTAAGGATGAAAATCATGGCCAGTATAAGGGTGTGTTCTGTGATAGAAGCTGTGTGACATGGCAGAGGACTCCATGGCTCAGAGGACAACATAAGACTGAATATAGGCTTAGGTTCTATTCTGTAGGCAAAAGGAATCTATTTAAAATTATGAACAGGAACATGACATGACCTGATACACGTTTTAGAAATCTCATTCCAGTGTCAGTGTGATAGATTGGAAAAGAATAAGGTGAAAGGTAGTAAGAACATACGGAAACAAGAAATGACAAAAGTGTAAATTAGGGCCCTGGAATTGGGATATGTTTGAAAGATATTAAAGAAATACAATTGATAGAAATTGATAAGCAGTTGGCAGCTGGATCTGGGTAAGGGCAAATTGTGGTATTTTGGGATCATTCCCAGGTCTGGCTTGGCAAATGTGTGGATGGTAGTTCTATTCACCAAGATAGGAAAATTCACAAAGAAGAGCAGATTTTTGAGTAAAGATAATGAAGTCATTTTCAAAGATTCGTTTAAGCCAGCTAAAAGTATCCAGACCAAATCAGAGAGAGAGCATTCCTTCAGCTACTCTGGATTGGTATCCCACCCTTGAGGAGTAACTGGAACTTGCTGCCAACATCTCACTGTGGGGTATTCACAGATGCTTAGAAGTATTTAAAAATAGACATCATTAGTGAACTTTATATAGTTTTTACTTTTTAGTGTAGATCTAATATTTCTTAATTTCTGGCCTTTGAAGAGGTGACAGAATCCTTCTTGTTATTGCCATGTCCAGATATAACTGTCTTAGGTGGACCTTGCCAGATGATTACAGTGTGATTTTCGGTGTTCATTCTCATACACTGATGGAGGACTTTCAGTTGCTATTACCTTTCTGTGCAATGCTTCGAAAAAAGTGTCCCAAAAGTCTTAACATACTTATATTCTATGACTCAGCAATTCTTTTAAGAATTTGTCCTGTGGAAATTATCAGAGAGGTTCATGAAGATTTATGTAAGGTGATGTCTAGTACACTATTAGTCATAAAAGTAAAAAATCTAAAGGGTAACCAACAGAATTGGTCAGCAAGCAACTGGAAATAAGCTGACCCCTTACTAATCCGGTTTTCTCCAGTTGAATGTGTATATTTAATCTGCAGAATCCACTTTTTCTTTATCTCTTCCATCCTCCCTCAACCCTGATCTTAATCTTATTGTCATGCTACTTGATTAAGATCACGGTTGAGGGAGGATGGAAGAGATCTTATTGTCTTATTGTCTTAATCTTATTGTCATGCTACATGAAATGTGTATTTCATGTTTGGTTCAGTCCTGCCCTTTCCAAGACTATTCATTCTGCACTCTAAATGTTACCTGCCCTTTCTTCATCTAGTCTTCACAATTCTGGTCTTCTCTAGATAATAGACTGTAAATCTGAAACTTAAGTGCATATAACAATACAGGGAAGGCCAAACCCATTATATGTTCTCAACTCTTCTCCATGATGAGATGTTTATTTTAGCACTAATCTTCTGAACCCATGTCCTGCATTTCTTGGGTTCTCAGAGGATGGGAATTCCAACCAAAGCAGAAAACAGGAATGCTGCATCAGCGAGTCAGACAAACACTCTAGAAAATGAAGTTTCCTGGCATTTTGCTTCTGTTTGGCCATTTATTTCTCTCTACAATTGGGTTCATCCTGGCCTTTGATATATTTGAGGGATGCTTATGTACTGCTTTTCTGGAAAGTTAAACTAAATCAATGTTTCCAAGACATATTTCACTTGAAAAGAGTTACCATTATCCCTGAAGTAGATGGAATTCATTGTAAAAGTATGTTTATTGAATATATTCACACAGCTAATATTTCCTCTGCAGTTAATGACTAACAACAAAACCAAGAACTGAAAACACTGACAAGAAATTTACCTTTAGATAGTTAAAAACTGTAAAAGGGATGCATAAAACCTTCTAAAACTGCTTGAAGCCCCCCAGGGGAGCCACAGCAAATTTACAAAGGTGCCATAGGAAGTTTAGTTTTCAGGAGGAACACAGTGACATCTGTCAGACACCACGCAAACTACTAGCTCCAAGATCGTTCAGTGTCAGCACTGGATGAATTTACAGTCCTGATGACATCATATCATTCTGAAACATTTGCAACGGTGATAAAAAGTACCAAATGAAAATCAATGTGGAACAAGAAATAAGAGCAATAATGTTCAGCTGTTTCCAAGGTTTGAGAATTTCTGCAGTGACCAATAGATGTATACATACATACCTTTGGTAAATAGTTGCAGTTATTTCAGAATGACCTGTGAGTTTTCTCTGCCTTTACATATTATTTTTCAAAATAGCATTCATGTTTTAGGATATAAATAAAGTTGTTTGAGCCTAACTGCTTAACAAACAGATCTGTTGGGTATTTCTTTTGCCTAGAGACTCTGTAAAAAAAATTACTAGACATTAAGGGCACAGAGGCTAGAGAAAGTTCAAGAACCTCTGCCTAAATGCTATGAAATGAGACATAAACTATACATTGTTATTATATATTGGCCCTTTTGCAAAATTCAAACGAAAAACTTTCTATAAAGATTTATGGCCAGACACGGTGGCTCACGCCTGTAATCCCAGCACTTTGTGAGGCCGAGGTGAGTGTCTCATGAGGTCAAAAGATCGAGACCATCCTGGCCAACATGGTGAAACCCCGTCTCTACTAAAATTACAAAAATTAGCTGGGGATGGTGGCACGCGCCTGTAGTCCTAGCTACTTGGGAGGCTGAGGCAGGAGAATGGTGTGAACCCGGGAGGCGGAGCTTGCAGTGAGCCGGGATTGTGCCACTGCACTCCAGCTTGGGCGATAGAGCGAGACTCCTTATCAAAGAAAAAATACATATATTTATTTGGGTATTACAAAAAGTATTTAGCCTCTAATATAAAGAAATTCTTGGTTTTTATCTTTATGGAACTAAATAATGGCAGCCATAGTGTAGGATTTTATAAAGGTAAACACTAAGTCTTTAGTTTCAGAAGAATTAGTCTTTTTCTACCATCTTTGATTTCATGTTTCTGTAATTTAAGGCAGCACAAACTTTTAGGCAACAAACTTTTAAGCAAAGTGCCCAGTAATTAGTTGCCAAATAATTTATTTGTGTGGAAGTCTCTCTTTAGCTCTTTTCACTGATGCACAAAAGTAGTAAGGAAACTTTAACCTCACTAATATCGGAAGAAATACCTGAGGCAGTGCCAATCAAGTCAAATTATTTTACAAAATTGCAGGTGCACATTTTGTTTTTAATATTCAAACCAACACCAGTTATTCAAATCAGCTTACTTTATGTAAATTAGTCCCTTCAAAAAGCCTCCTTAATCCAGGCAGTTATTAAATGAAATGGGATTTACCTTAACTAATGTCTGCACAAAGAGGGAAAAATGCACCAGAGAAATCCTTTCATAGCTTGGAAGTACTGGGCTTACACTAGTTTACTTACAACCCCTCCTCAGGCAAGAACAAGGAACAGAGTGTAATTACTTTCTTGACTGTCATTTTTACAGTTCCAATTTGACCCTGCATTTAAGGAGAAGAGGAGAAGCATACAAACACAGAGCCCTTTTTTCTCTACCAGTCTGGCTTAGTGATTAGGAAAAGAAGACATCAATTTTGCCATTAATTTCCAAAGGGACATATTTAAGGAAGCCTGTACCATTGCACTTGGAAAATGCACTAGACTGCTTTTCCAACTGTCCTCTCTTATTGCTCGAAATCAAAATCATTTTTATTAAAAAACAGACTTCCATTTGGAAGGAAATAGGATGTCTTTTTTAAAAAAGAAGCAAGAGGAAAGAGGGAAGGAAAGAAGGAGAGGGGAGAGGAGAGAAGGGAAGGGAAAAAGGAAGGAGGGAAGGAAGGAAGGAAAGAAGGAAGGAAGCAAGCAAGGAAGGAAGGAAAGGAGAGAGAGAGAAGGAAGGAAGGAAGGAAGGAAGGAAGGAAGGAAGGAAGGAAGGAAGGAAGGAAAGAAAGAAAGAAAGAAAGAAAGAAAGAAAGAAAGAAAGAAAGAAAGAAAGAAAGAAAGAAAGAAAGAAAGAAAGAAAGAAAGGAGGAAGGAAGGGAGGAAGAGAGGGAGGGAGGGAGGAAGGAAGGAAGGAAGGAGAGAGAAAGGAAGAAGAAAGAAGGGAAAGGAAGAAAGGAATGAAGGAGAGGGAGAGAAAGAAAGAAAGGAAAGAAAAAAGGAAAGAAAGAAAGAGAGAGAGAAAGAAAGAAAGAAAAGAAAAAAAAAGAAAGAGAGAAAGAAGAGTGAAAAGAACATAAAAGAAAAAAAGAAAAGAGACTTCCAGCAGGATGGATGTTTTTTGTTGCATTAAACAGCTATGTACAAAAATAATAATAATAAGACATCTCAAGATTTATAATCCTGAGACATGAATCAAGCATGAGCTTTAAAGTATCAAACTGAAGTTTAGGAGATGAAGGTGAGTTTTAAGGTCTCTTTTTTAAAAATTTTTCGATTGCTATTTATCGTTATTAAAGAATAAATTGAGAGAAACCCACTAAAGTTTGGAGCCAAATCCACAGTCACAGGTTACATTGTTTTGTTTTAGTTTCATTTTTTTGTAACTAAAGGAATGTTGATTGTAAATTAGCATCACAAACTGTTTTGTTTTAGTTATATTCTTTTGTTCAGACATTGCATTTATTAATGTAATACTGATAAGCCAAAACCTTGTCTCTTGGAAAGCTGGGAAAATTTCTTCTCACAGTGTCTTTTTCAAGGTAGCAGCTCACATTCCATACTCAATAGAAAGTGACACTTAATTTGGCAGATCCTGGTTTTAGGAACCCAAGAGAATAAAACTGTTCTGGTAACATAGGTATACAATGGAGGTTGAGCCAGGGTGAAGTTCACTTTGTCAAAGTGTCATAAACAACCTAAGTTGAGAACAGGGGTGGGGTTGGTACAAGAGGAATTTTGAGGGAAACCATGGAATTTATGTTTTTATAATTAGCTGTATTTATATAAGACTTCCATTTTGTCAAGTGATTTTTTTGTATTTAATATATTAGACACCTTCATTTCAGATCCTAAATAATCAGTGTAGAATAAGCTCCAAAGACTAAGAGTCACTCCCGAAAGTTGGAAACAAAATCAGAAACGTCATCCTCTGAAACTGAAGTTAATTAACATAGAATACTTTTAGCCTTCTCTGAAAGTGACCCACGACAGGCTTTTTGAAGTGAATATTGCAGGAGACTGGTGTGTCTCTAACTCTCTTCAGGGGACTAAGTCACTAGAACCTGAGCTTTGACTTTGAACAACCTGGAAGACCACATTTTACTCATAAATGCTAACGAAATGACCTGGCAATCTGCATGAAGTTTAGAAAACAGTGTTGAAAAATAACCACTTATTAGAGTTTATCCAGAGACCTGGAATCTAAATAATAAAAGCCACTAGAGATACATACTCCGTGGTAAAGCATGTATAATTCTTTAATTTTTGCCATAACTCAAAAGAAATATCCATCAAGCCTACTCAGTTTATTTCACCATGATTTCATATGTTCATGTTTGCCTCACAATTTCTTGGTTAGCACCCTGGATCCCAGGAAAGCTTGATAATGGAAAGAGATACATGAGATAAGGTTTTCTAGTGACAAGAAAAGCAAATCCCCACTGAATATTAATGTTGGCACTTGTTTATACATCAGTCTATACGCCTTGTTAGCCTGAAGTCAATCCCCAGAAGCTCATCATTCCTAAGGGAACTGATAGCAATAAGTGTCTTGAAACTGGATTCTGAACCTACAGAGATTTCATCAGTCTGCAAAAGAACTCTGCCTGAGCAAATGTGTGAAACGGTAAAATGTAACACAGAGGATACACCATGATGCCTTTTTGCAAATCCCTGGAATGTACAGCACTGAAAGTGAGCACTAATGTAAACTAGGAACCCTGGATGATAATGATGTGTCAATGTAGGTTCACCAGTTTTAACCAATGTACCACTGCAGTGGGGGATGCTGACAGTCAGAGAGCTGTGCATGTTAGAGTATATGGCAGCTCTTTGTGCAGTACTTTTCATTCAATTATGCAGTGGACCTAAAACTCTTCTAGAAATATGAAATCAATTTCCTGTAGAGGTTCAGTACCACTTTATTAATGAATTTCAGCCACCTCAGAAAGACCAGCCTAGAGGGTAGCTGGGTTGGGCACTGATGAAAAGACGTCTCTGGTCTGCAAGTTTGTGATAAAGAGTTTGACTCCATTTTTGATATTTGACTGTTGACAGCTTTCAAGTACCATCACTTCTTCTTCTTCCACTGCCCCATCTGGGCAAGCTGATAGGAAAGCCCAAATGTTCCCTCCTTTGACACCATGGCAACCTGGAGTTCAAAGCACACACTTTGGCATGAAGGAGAACCTAGTGAAAACCCTGACGTGCTCCTCCTTGGGCGACATCAGATAGTTCATTTATCCTCTCTGAGCCTCAGCTTCTTTATCTGTAGAATGGAGGTAATAAATATGTACCTTCAGTGCTGTGAGAGTTAAATCAAAAAACATACAGAAAGCATATGGCAAGGTGCCTGACACATAGTAAGACTTAACACAGTAATTGCCATACTCTGCCCAAAGTGAATCCTGTTGGACTTGATTTAGATGCTATTCTTCATGCCAAAAAGAATATATCTTCTCTGACTCCTCAGAGGGTCTAAGGTACACAGAACTAAGAGCAAGAGATGGCAGACTACAAGACCAGGCCCTTGGATTTTAAAAAGGCATTCCCAAGCAATAAGTTGTTAGGGTCAAAAATTTCATAAAACATATTGGCTGTATCAAGCTTTCTTATTAATACAATAGATACAAATTTCATTAATTTGAATCTAAACATAAATCATTGGGTAGACCATGAATTTTCTGCAATTAATAATAAATGTCATAATATAAGAAAGTTATTATTGCAGCAAATACCAAATGAGGACACAAAACAATAATGGAACACAAAAAAGAAGGTCAAGCAGAATTTGGATAAGGAAAGGAAAACTTGGCAGAGATAACAGTTATAACCAAATCTAGCTAAGGTGTTTGTTAATTCATTAATGCAGAACAATGGAAATTAACATCAGCTTACATTGAGCCATTATACTAAACAGCACAATGAAATTAAATACTATATTAACTGTAGGGTGTCACTGAGGACATCAATCACTACATCAAAAATGGTCCTATTGTCACAGAATCAGAAATAGTGGTACTTTTCCTAAACAGTCTGTTTGTGGGTGCCTGAAGGGCCCTGTGAATATAATGGTTGTGTTTTCTTCTTCATGATGGCTGCTAGAGAAAACTTGTTGACTACCCCTTGCAAGGATCTATGATATCATAATTAGCATTTGTATATTCTGGAATTCCTTTACTTCTATTTTACATATTATACATATTCCCTTTGTCCAAATTCCCCAATTATTTTTAATTTATTCCAACATGATGTAATGTATGTATTTTTGCAAACCATCTTTCAATAATAGTATGAGGTAAAAACAAATTTTTGAATGTAATAAGCAAGAAACTTTCAGGATGTGATCCAAAAAATGAAATAGATGCTATGTGGATGACTGTCTCGTTAACATAGCTTTCAGTCTTGTAAGTTTTTGTTTTTGTTTTTGTTTTTGTTTCTGTTGCTGGTCTTGTGTCTTATCTCACCTATACCGCAATTCAGGGCACGTAGCATAGTCTTACATGGTATGGCTCTTGTATTCGTTAAGCAACAAAGAAAGCAGGAGAAGCAAGAAGGAAAGTAAAGTCCTAGATCCCACCGTTCCTGCCATTTCTGCCCTGGTGGGCCCAGAGTCGGGATTTGCATTCCCGTGGGCCTTGCAATATGTTATTCTGCCTTCTATATTGAGCCAACTGAGAAAATAGCCTTGTCACTGGGGAGTACACAGGCAGCTTTCTCCAGGCAGTCTGTTCTGGGGAGCCAGCCCTTATAGTGTTTGGAAACACCAACTGCCCAGCTTCTGGAGACTTTGGAGCACATGAGATGTTGCCATCCACCTGCTGGAGAGAAGTACCTAGTACCTAGTCCCATGGAAAGCTGTGTTTGGTACAGCCTCACTCCCACCTCCCATCCGGAAAAGGGTTCTTCCAGGACTTAGCTGGTTTGTTTTCCAGGCCATCCTAAATGAGAAACCAACCCTGACAGCACCGTGAAGGTCCACTCGCAGTCACTTCTGCTTGTTGCCCCCAGTCATCTGTGGGTAAATTTAACCACAGGTCTCCAGTGGAGAGAACAGGAAAGCTCAGGTTTGTAGTGTTTGCCATTTTCCATCCTATTTCAAGCTACTAAGGTAACATCACAGCACACACATTTGGAAGAAGCTATGCAGCCTCTCACCATTAGGTTTATTCCCTTTGGGCAGACACAGCAAATGTAAACAACTCCAAGATTATTGATAATCATGAAATGGAGTGCAGTAATTAGAAAATGATATGTTCTGAGTAATAACCTGTGTTTTAAATTTAATTTTTTAATTGTAAGTTTATATCATTTAGTTTTTAATAATAGTTGTGCTTAATATTAGGCTCTTAAAATTCATAAAAATATAACAATTGGCTCTCACAAGTCAGTGCAAACTGGTTCCAACAGAACACATTTTGGTTTGTTGTTGTTTAAGCTTTGTTGAGATGTAACTGATACACAAAAATTGCACATATTTACTGCATACAATTTAATTAGTTTAGACATACACATATGCCTGTGATATCATCACACAATCAAGGTACTAAACATGTATGTCACCTCCAAAATTATATTGTGTTCTTTTGTGTGCGTGTGTGTGTGTGTGTGTTGGTAAAATTTAACATGAGATCAATTGTCTTAGCATATTTTGAAGTGCACAATACGCTCATTGTAGGTTTTATGTTGTACAGTAGATCTCTACAACTTAATCACCCTGTATAACTGAAACTCACCACACCTTGTTTCATAAAGCTTCCCTAAAAGTTAACGGATAGCTTGGTGCCTCTTGGCAATTTTTTGAATCTTTTTTTGTTTGTTTATTTCTCACAAGGATTTAGGACAGAAGGAAGACATCAATACCAGATTGCAAAGAATGGCATGCATTATCTTTATTGTTGATGACGTTTAACACAGAAAACCTGGGTGAGTTCCACAAATTTTCATGTGAAGCAAGTGAAATATAAATATGAGATGATCTTATGTCACTCGTTTTTGAAAAGCCTGGAAAGAAACAGCTACAGAAGTTGAAGAAAAATGACAATCACATTTTTTATTCCCTAAAATACAGATTTCAGTATTTGTTCATTACTTCTGCAGTCAATAATAAGAACTATTATTTCTGGACCTCATAGTCTAACAGGAAGTTTTCACTAATTCTCAATAAGCAGTCGTTGAATGAGTGATTTTGATGAGATGAACAACTAACATTTTAATAGTATTTTGTAGTCTACATATACTCTCCTATTTACCTCTCCCTAAAAACCTGAGAAGGTGGTCTTATTTTCATCTGTATTGTGTCCATTAAGAAATAGAGGCATCTGGGCAGGGCAGGGTGGCTCATGCCTGTAATCCCAGAGCTTTGGGAGACTAAGGAGGGTGGATCATGAGGCCAAGAGATCAAGACCATCCTGGCCAACATGGTGAAACCCCTTGTCTACTAAAAGTACAAAAATTAGCCAGGTGTGGTGGTGCGCACCTGTAGTCCCAGCTACTCAGGAGGCTGAAGCAGGAAAATTGCTTGAATCCAGGAGGTGGAGGTTGCAGTGAGCCAAGATTGTGCCACTGCACTACAGCCTGGCAACAGAACAAGACTCCATCTCAAAAAAAAAAAAAAAGAAATAGAGGCATCTTCAGTGATTTGCCCAAGGCCACACAATACAGTAAGTAGAAAAGATAAATCTCTTCTCCTTCCTGCCATTCTTCTTTCCTTTATTTCTTTACAAAGATTTAGAGGTAGTGTATTAGTGTGTTAGTGCTGCTATAACAAAATACCACGGACTGGGTGGCTTAAACAACAGAAATTTATTTTCTCACAGTTGTGAAGGCTGGGAGAAGTCCAAGATCAAGATGCCTTGGGGTTGGTTTCTGTTGAGGCTTCTCTTCCTGGCTTATAGACACATGACTGTTCCTTTGTGCAAGGTGTGGACAGAGCGCACGCGAGAGAGAGATCTGATCTCTCTTCTGCTTCTTATAAGGAAACTAGTCCTATCAGATTAAGGCCCCACACTTCTGATCTCACTCAACCTTAGTTAACTCTCTAAAGGCCCTATCTCCAAATAGGGTCACACTGGATTAGGGCTTCAACATATGAATTTTATGAGGATACAATTCAGTCTGTAATATGTAGCTATTACAATGCAGACAGTAAACTAGAGCTGGAAATGTAGTGACAAACAAGAAAGACCTAGTCCCTGATTTCATGGTGTTTACAATGCAGAACAGACACTGAATGCATCCACATTTTCTCACACACAGCACTATCTATGGAAGACATAATGTTCACCCCACTCTTCTTCATACTATGATTTTTCCCCCAAAAAAATTCTTTTTGTGTACCTTTAAAGGATAAACTTCCGACCACCTTTTATCTTATTCATCTGTCTTTAAATTTGTGGAGACTGACTTAATACAATTTGCTTGGAAATCGAAGGAAAGAGGAAGAGGAAGTGGGGTCCCCCCTGAAGACAGAAGAAGCGTTAGGCCAAGGCTTGTCTACATGAATGCTGTGTTGCCATGATGAAAGACAAGGAATGTTTTTGTGAATTCTGTGCAGGCAGGTGCTTTGCCTCTTTATCCTATTTAGACCAGTGAAGAGCAGAAAGCTTTCTCTTTTCATGTGTCCCAAAAATCAACAGGTACTATATCTAAGGAGTCTCTGCTGTTAAGCTGAAGCAAATTCACAAGTGATTCAGAATTTTTTTTTAAGAACAAAAAAACTGGACTCAACAGCATCACAGCCCTTTGAGTCCATGATTCTGCATCATCTTCCTGCAGTGCAAATGGTAGTTTAAAAAAAAAAAAATGAAAGAAAAGAAAAAACATTATAAGATCTTCTGTTTAATGACATGCAAATGAAACAGCTACTAGGTCACCAAGCACCATGGATTCTAATTCTGCAGTGTTTTCTGAATCCATCCTCTGCTTCCCAGCTGGTGAAAGTTTATATTGAATCAGATATAATATTGACTGTGAGTAAAAGAAATCTAGCTTCAGCTTCTGTCTCTAGTCTCATGGTTACTAGTTCTATGAGCTTGAGCAAAACACCTAGTCTTGAGGAGCCTTGGTTTCCTTACCTTAAAAATTATAATAAAAATAATAGTGCTATGCTAGGCTCTCTCAAGGAAGAGACACACATTTCTAGTTATCTCAGGATATCATCAAGATATTACATATGATAGAAAAATGTTCTGCACAGCAAAGGAAAGAACAGTGTGCAGAGACAACCTATGGATTGAAGAAAAATATTTGCAAGCCATACATTTGGTAGAGGGTTAATATCCAAAGTATGTAAGTGGCCCAATGAACTCAATAGGATTTAAAAAAAAAAAAAAAAAAAAACAGTTAAAAACCGGGCAAGGGACCAAAATAGACTTTCTCAAAGGAAGACATAGAAATGGCCAACAGGCATATGAAAAAAAATGTTCAATATTGCCAATCAATAAGGAAATGCAAATTAAAACTACAATGAGATATGTCTCACACCTGTAAGAATGACTGTTATCAAAAAGACAAAAGATAACAAGCATTGGTGAGGATGTACAGAAAAGTGAATCCTTGTACACTGTTGGTGGGAATGTAAATTAATCAGTCATTACGGAAAACAGTATGCAGGTTTCTCAAAAAACCAAAAATAGAATCACCATATGAGTCAGTAATGCCACTTCTGGGTATTTAACCAAAAGATTTGAAATTAGTTTGTAGAAGAGATGTCTGCACTCTCATGTTCATTGCAGCAGTATTCACAATAACGAAATTATGGAATCAACCTAGATGACCATCAACCAATGGGTGAATGAATAAAGAAAATATGGTATACTTGCACAATGGAATAATATATTTGGCCTTAAAAAAGAAAGAAATTCTGTCATTTCCAACACAATAGATGGAATTGGAGAGCATTGTGCTAAATGAAATAAGCCAAACACAGAAAGACAAACACCTCATATTCTCATTTCTATGTGGAATAAAAACAATCTAACTCATAGAAACAGAGAGTAGAATGATGGTTAGAGCAGCAAGGCCATGGGAGGAATAGGGAGACGATGGTCAAAGGGTACAAAATCTCAGATGGGAAGAATGATTTATTTTAGTTCTATTGCACAATGTGGTGAATATAATTATTAATAAACTATTGTGCATTTCAAGATTGCTAGGGAGATTTCTAAACTTCTCATCACAAAAACTGTTAAGTATTTGTGGTGATGGATATGTTAACTAGCTTGATTTAATTATTGTACACACTGCACTAAAAAATTATAATATCACTCAGACCCCATAAATTTAACAACTATAAATTTACAATTTTAAAAATATAAATAAACAGGAAGAAAAGGAAATAGTCACCACCCAGATGACCAGGACGTCATTGATCATGATTCAAAACAGGGCAGATGTGACTCCGATGACCCTACAGGGCCAAAACTCATCCATTTAAAGATGAGAGTTTGTTACTCCCTACACTAGCAGCTCTGCCTAAATGGTGACAGTCCCTTTCTCTCTCTCTGCTTTTCTTATACCTGCTCCCTTCTATTCTACACCAACTAACTTCCCTCTACGCTTAATGTTATGACTCCTGCTAACTTCCTTTTCCTATTGCCTTCCTTCTATCGCCTTTTCTACATGTATTTCTCTTCTGCTTCTACTTCCCACTGCACCCTTTTTGTGTTTCATTTTTAAGCTGTCTGAAAGACAAGGTCAGATCTGATTACTACTCCAAATAGAATTCTATCTTTGGGACAGAGCTTGCTGCTGTCTCTTGTAGACACTGGCCAGCCTGTGGATGGCTGCCTTGGAGATTGATGATGCTCATCCTTGATACACTCAAGTGTGGCTAAAGTGCCGAGGCCACACAGGACAAAGCATGGTTACATCTGCACATAGAACCTACTAAAAGAGAGCTGGTAACAGGCAGGTGCCCTGAGGTTTATCAGAAAGGGCTAGTGTAGCTGAACACAAGCTTACATGACCTGCCCAGTACAGGTGTTTGTGAAAATAGAATAAGATTTATAGCAACTTGTCTAGTGTCTGGCCTATAACAGATGTTCAGTAAATCTTAGCCCCTCTCTTTTGATCACCATTGCCACTATGCCAGTACAGGCCTAAGTCTTCTCTTAAAACTGCAATAGGTTCCCACAAGTCTCCTTGCCTCCATGGTCTTCTTTCCTCAAATTCATCTCCCACAACTCTACCATAGTTATCTGTAGAACCCAGGTAGAATTATTCATTTGTTTAATATATTTAAGATAAATCACATCCTTGCTATGTGCTAGACACTGTCTTAGATAATAGGAATAAAGAAATTTACAAGGTATGTATTCTATCTTCGAGGGGCTCAAAGGACAGTATAGAAAACCAATCATCATAAACATATACTATAAAAGGTTCATTAGAGGAAAAAAAGAGAGAAATACTTCCCTGGTTAGAAAATGAAGACGTTTCTAAAGAGAAAGGAGAAAGTGAGTCTGGAGGAATACAGCAGCTCAGAAAATGCTCAAGGAGAAGTTCATTTCACAAAGAGGACCAGATCATGAAGAACTTCAGTTCCCATGAAAAGAATCCAAGTATTCTGAGACAAAGAGAAAAACTAATTTTAGGGGATACTAATTATGGTGAACGTTAAAAAAAAGAAAAAAAACTAGTTCATAATCCATTGGTCCAGGAAATGCTGGGTTAAATGAAGAAAACAATGGTAACAGGTTTCTTTGCCATAGGATTTCTTAAAGCTTTTAATAGGCAAATGCATATTGTGAATCTCCAAGAATGTGATGAAGGAGAATTTGATGTAGGACATTTTCCAAACCTATATGACCTGGGACTTCTTTTTTTTTCTCATGGGACATCAGGCAGGACATGCTATGACATTCTAGGATATATTAAGTTGTTGTCTAAGAGGAGTCATTGAGGAGTTTCAGCAGAAGAGTGAGGTGAAAAAAATCCACTTGATCTCAATATCCTATAGAATGAAGTGCAAACTCTTTGTCCTGCCCTCCCAGCTTGGCCCCATCCTGCCTTTTCATCCACAACTCCTGGCTCCTTCCCTCCATGGTTTTAAACCCCAGACAAACTCAACATTTTGGTTTTGCATATGTGTATTCCCTTGCTTCTGAGCTCTTGCACAATCTCCTTTTGAAATTCTACTCGCCTTTCAGGCTACCTCTCAAAGACCCCTCTGTCTTCAGTAGAGTTTTCCATGAGTCCCAACACAATGTCAATGGTAACTTTTCTACACACTCTTTGTTCATTCCTTATATTCCTAGTTAGCCCTATTTCATTCCATTTTGTCTAATAGATGGCAGTGTTCACGTGTAATGGGAGCAAGTTGCAGGTGGAAACGCTGGTCACTACTCGCCAGAACCTCCAGGCATCAAATCTAATTTTTTCCTTCTATGTTCCTACTTCCTCTTTGTGATTTTGAGACGAACCCTCCTCCCACTTATCTCCACTACACAAACATACCACACACAGCAGAAGTTTCCAAAATTTCTCTCACTTCACACAAATGTGCAGAAGAAATTCAGCTTCTTTATTTTGTCTGTAAGCAATCTAATCTTTCTCATTAGCACCCACCTACTGAGTGGTGATAAAAACTGAGCTCATTTCTCTCTTGTAATCTATTTCTCTCTAGATAACTCAGTCTTTTTTGGTTAGATATTCTCTCTCTCTCTCTCTTTTCTTCCCCAAGGGGACATCTGGGTATATGAAGCATGTTTTCTGTATCCTCCTGACAGTAGGGAGTGGAGGGCTGGGATTAACATTTTCCATCCTTATGCTTCTCTCTGGACAGGCCATCATGGAAGTGCCACTGAGCCTGTTTCTGGGCATTGTGCTGGCAACTGCTGTTAAGCTTGGCAGCTGGTAGGATTCATGGCCTGTCCTTTTTCAGTTTCATTAAGACCTTGCAGTCTGATTTAAGCCTATCTTATGTCTCACTGAGGCAGCTGGTCTTGGCTCAGGGGGATTATACTGCCACTCTCAGCTACAGGACCATCCCACTCTGCCACAGCAGCCCTCCCCATGCCAGAATCCCAGCTCATTTTCTCTTCCCCTTTCCCCTCCAGGGCCTGCAAGAAAATATGGGTCTCTGTCCAAGTGGGACTGGAATGAAAGACAGTCTAGGAGAGCTAAAGCCAGTATATAAGGCACAAGACAGTTAGTTGCTCAATAAAAATTTGAATGGAGGGCTCCAAGAGGAAAAGATAATTTTTATAAATTTTAATTTTATCAGTGCCTATTATCTTGTTTTCAAGAAGTTATGCTATAAATGATCATATGCCCTTTATCCAAAGATTTTAATGTTTCTTGTAACCATTTTAACACATTAAAAAATTGATTTCTTCCTTCTTTTAGCTTATCATCACCATCCAATAACATCGTTTCAACAGAAGGAAATCCTCTACCCTCACGTACTTTAAATTCTAAGAAAAATAATCATGGTATAGATACACAAATGAGGAACAAGCAAAAGCATCATTTTAGTAGGAGCAAGGACCCTATTCTAGATGTTTTAAATTTTAAGAAAAATAATCATAATACAAGATATATAAATGGAGAATAAGCAGACAAGAATTCTTGAACAAAATATTACCTTTTGTGTGTGTGTGTGTGTGTGTGTGTGTGTGTGACAGAGCCTTGCTCTGTCACCCAGGCTGGAGTGGAGTGGTATGATCTCAGTTCACTGCAACCTCTGCCTCCCGAGTTCAAGCAATTCTCCCGCCTTAGCCTCCTGAGTAGCTGGGATTACAGGCACCTACCACCATGCCCAGCTAATTTTTGCATTTTTAGTAGAGACAGGGTTTCGCCATGTTGGCCAGGCTGGTCTTGAACTCCTGACCTCCAGTGTACTCCCCCCACCTTGGCCTCCCAAAGTGCCGGGTTTGCAGATGTGAGCCACTATGCCTGGCCAAAATGTTACCTTTAAATTGGAAAACAAACTGAGGACCTCACAGACAAATCAGTGGGCAGGCTGAGAGACAGAAAGTCTAAAAGTGAGATATTGGAAGAAAGGGCATGAGAGAGGTGGACTTTGGAATTTGTGAAATGAGTAATCAGAACATTTCTCTCATTAATTATGCTCCATAAAGGTAACAGCACAATATTATTCAGGTGAAAATAGTATCTCTAAGGATGACTGTCTGTAATAAATGGATTCCAAATTAATAGAATCTTTTAAATAGTTTTCTAAAACATAGGTTCAGAATAAAAATAGTTGAAGAATAAAGAACATTGAACCCTGATTAATAGGTTGATTGCATCTGTTCTTATTCTTCTGTATTAGCTCACTGGTCAGAGATTGGCTTACAGCTTCCTGTTAATTGTGACATTAGCAAAATGCCACACTTGCTATTTAAGGAGAGAGAGAAATCCAGACAGCTTTTAGCATATGAGTAATCAGCCATTTAGTGGGCAGTACTAAAGGTTGGATGCGAGGAGGGGTGAATTAGGTATCCTTTTAGTAGTGGGTCAAAGGAAAGTAGAAGCTTTAGATATCATTTTCCTTCCTGGGAATATTCTGGAAGTTTTTATTTAAAAAAAAAAAAAAAGATACTTTATATCAAATACAGAGTCATTAGTTCACTGGTTTATTTCTTTTTATTTCTCTTTTTAAGCAAAGCCTTCCCGGAAGATTGCTGCAGCATGGAAGTGTGAAGCCAAGCATTGACTACTCTATCACACCAAATATCATCTCTTTTCCACTGGAAGGTGCTGAAAGGTTCATTTAATCCAATGACTCAATTGGAACCTTTTATAATGCATTTTATATGACACACAATTTATCTAGGTTTTAAAAATGCAATGGAAGAATACCTTTGCACATTTCAATGACCCTGAGAGAGCCTCGGTTACTTTAGATTATATGGATATTGTGCTACAACCTGCCTGCTTAACGGTAAACTCTTTTCTCCAATTAACTTCTGCCTCTGATCTATTTAAACCTCAGAGAAGCAGGGAGAGGTAGAGAGTCAGACAGAGGCAAAGGGTGAAACTGCCTTTGGGAAACTATGACTGAGACAGTGAAAAAGATCTAACTTAACCGACTCCATCTTGCTTCCAACCTCCAAGCCGTCCTTATTCATTTCTGGGTGTGGGCTGAACTAACTTTGGGAGAAACTTAGTTTATAATTTATAGTCTAAACAAAGACAGTAATAGCCCTTTCCCAAAGCAGGCCTCCTTCTTGGCTGGGGACTAGACTGCCTTTGTAGATCTAACATTAGCCACAAGATTAGAAATTATGGTTTAGGAATCACGCAGCTAGAGGCTACAAGATTCTGACCATCCCTAAACTGCTTCTAACATCAGTACTTGAGATATTTTGCAGACCCTGCACTTGATAGATCAGCTGGCACCACCCAGATCAATAAACTGGCTCATTTGATCCTGTGGCCTCAACCCAGGAACTGACTCAGCACAAGAAGACAGCATTGACTACCTATGATTTCATCCCTGACCAATTATCACTCCTGGCTCACTGGCTTTCCCCCACCCACCAAGTTATCCTTAAAAACTCTGCTCCCTGAATGCTCAGGGAAACTGATTTGAGTAATAATAAAACTAGGGTCTCCCACACAGTCAGCTCTGCATGAATTACTCTTTCTCTATTGCATTTCCCCATCTTGATGAATCGGTTCTGTCTAAGCAGTTGCCGAGGTAAACCCCTTGAGTGGTTATAAATTTGGGGGCTCATCCTGGATTGCCCTTGTGGCTACCTATCCATGGTTCAGTGGCCCCCCACACCAGCGATGGATCCAGAAGCCAGCCCAAGTGGCTGCCTAGTTATCTTGGACTGGGGGCTGACTCTGGTACTCTCTCTGCTGGTGGGGTGCTCCCGACCCAATGTGCATAGATTTAATTGCAATGGAGAAATAGTCCTGGGGAGATGTCCCTTAACTGTAGCCCTATCACAGAGTATCTGTCTGTAGCCCTATGGTAGGGTGCCTGCCTGTAGCCCCATTTTAGGATGTCTGAATTGGTGAGTATCCTAGGCACTGCCAATACCTCCTTCCTTCTCCTGACTGGTTCTGTAGCCCTGTGGTGGGGAATCTGTAGCCCCATTGTAGGGTGTCTATAGTTCCATCATGGGATATTTGTGTCTGTAGCTTCATTGCAGGGTGTTTGTTCGGCTCCTGGGAGGTCTCAATTGGCTCTTTCTAACTAGTAGGAAGAGTCCTGGTTTAGGAGACTTCTCCTCAATCAGGAAGATTTTGAGGAGGTTTCTCAGATGGAGAATAGGAGGATAGTTTGGAAGGGATACTCTTGGAGTTCTTGGTTAGGGATCTAATTTGGAAGGCCTTCTGTCCAACTCGTCTTTGTGTGTGTTTGTATATATGGAAGAGATCTCAGAGGGGTTGCTGATGGAAGTCCTTATTTGTGTGGCAACATTCAATGAGCTCGAAAGAAGGCTAACCAGGCCTGTCTCTCAGGCCTGTCTGCTCTTCCCTTTGCCCAGAGACTCCATTGTGAATTACCGTTCAGAGATCATCTGTCCCCACCTGGAGTGGATCAAAGACAACAGGGACCAACGGGAAACAATTTGAGCTTTGCCAGGCTGATACTGGCTGCTAAACAACTGACTAATGTTTGTTTTGTTATGTGTATTTTGCTGGTTGGAAAATGTTAATTCGGTTCCGTATGTAACCCATTGGGCAGCATCTTGCAAATTAAGAATCTTGTCTATGCCTCTATGAAATAGTAATGGGTGATTTTCTCTTGTAAAGTGGATTGAACCTCACAGCTATAGCACAAGCGAGCAGGGACGTCAGAAGCCACTCCGTTCTTCTGGAAGCTGCAGAGAAAGGGGATCCAGAAACCTGGTATGCCAGCAAAAAGGGTAAGAAATTCTTACCAGCCAAGTTTCTGGTCTCTCTGTCTCTTTCTGTTTCTCTGTCTGAGTAAAACAGTAAACTATTGGTCTCCTCTGCAAGAGTTTGATGAATAGAAAAAAGGGTTTGTGAGACTAGTCTTAGGCTGCAACAAATCTGGTATACCTTGTGCTAAGAATTTGTCTTTCTGTGTTCTGTAATGGAGAAAGGGGTATCACAGGATAGAACGTGGGTTTAGGACCCCTATAAGCCTGCTTTTCAAGCCAGCTTGGCAGGCTGGTCATTTACAAACTTTGCTATGGCTCCCTGAAACCAATACTGTATGAAATGCCTCTGTCTTGTTTTGTGTCCTTAAGAGCTTAACCTTGTGACCACGTGGAGATACTTTCTTTTGGTTTCCACCATCCAGAGGACAGGAATTTGGGGGTTCATGTCATAGTTAGTCCTAAAAAAATTTCTTGAGCAGTTAAAAGCCTTTCAAGCTTGAAATTGGCTTCTCTAGGCTCCTTCTGGGAAAAGTAATAGAAACTGTTCAATGCTGTATAGCTCAGTAGCTAAGGCTTTATCTTTTGACAGTGGTGGCCTGAGTTCAATTGTTGGCTTCTGGATTGATTCCTTTCTGGTTTGTTATTTGTGTAACTTGGCCATTTATTGAGTTTTTTCCCCCATCGTTAGCTTCTGATTTCCTCTCGTGAATTTTCCTTTCTCTGAACCACCTTGTAGAGATTCCAAATCTTGTAAAAAAGAAACAGTTTACCATGTCTTTGAAGCATGTAGGAGGTTATCTTTGGTAAAGTTCAGAAACTAGAACTATTGGCTGCTTGGCATGGCTAAAGTCGGGTAATAAGAGATCTGAAAGGATTTCTTTTTTAAAGAGCACTATGGTTAAAAGTCAGCTTAATTAAAAGTGGATAAACAAGAAATAAAGATGTTCTTTGAAACCAATGAGAACAAAGATACAACATACCAGAATCTCTGGGACACATTTAAAGCAGTGTGTAGAGGGAAATTTATAGCACTAAATGCCCACAAGAGAAAGCAGGAAAGATCTAAAATTGACACTCTAACATCGCAATTAAAAGAACTAGAGAAGCAAGAGCAAACACATTC